>NW_013668084.1:82252-100475 GCF_000517525.1 Limulus polyphemus
CAACAACCACACTCCTAAAACGCCTCCCAGTGGCACAAATAACAACCAAACTCCTAAAACGCCCCCCAGTGGCACAAATAACAACCAAACTCCTAAAACGCCCCCCAGTGGCACAAATAACAACCAAACTCCTGGTCTATACAAAAGTCAGGAGATCTTATTAAAATTGCAAACATTTCTTTCTAATCCTTTTCCCCAGTAATGACGATTTTTGCGGTGGAAGCTTGCTTTATTAAACGTTATGGAGTCATTTGGTAAGTTGTCCCACTCACAAACTTCGAATCCTGGTTACCCCAGAAGACAAATGATAATTATTAACAGTTTAAACTAAACAAGCATAAAACATTGAAATATATAATGTAACTCTAAGCAACAAAGAAATGCGTGTAATGTTATCCACATAACACCACAGAGGCACTGCAATCTGTTCTTTCAACAAAGTATTAACCATATTTACTTTACAGCAAAACTTATAAAGATTATATTTAAAACCAAAAACAAACAAGCTAACCCTTGAAGCTGCTTTCTCGTGTATAGCAATATAAATTATCACTACAAAATATTCTCGTTTTTAATATAAAAGAAGCTACTTTCCCTTATATAAACGGATTATCATTAATAGGTTTACAACACAAAATTCTGTCATTTTTAAAGGATTGTAGGATAAAATTACCATAATGTTACTAATGAGTATATTATTCACAGAGGTTGAGATATTGAAAAATTAACTAAAAATCGTTGCTTTCTATCAACTTCTATGAATTCAAAATGCATAAAATATATTTACAGTTGAACTTTGCTCCATACCCTCTAGCCAGAGTGGAAGGAAAACATCCTCCTGTGTAAGTGCAACTCTTCTTCATAAGATATGTTAAAACCAATCCTCCGGAAACTTCCTGGATCTATAACTGAAAGTATAGTTATTGGAAAGTGGTACAAAACATTCTCTTTGCTTAGTGGTTTAAACAAGTTAGAGAATGGTTTGGAAGTCATAAATGTTATGGCAATTCATGTGAATCATTTTGTTAGAAGAATTGTCTGGAAAAATTTAAATATTGTAATAAGTGTAAACTATCTTTATTAGAAAGTGATATGAAAGGGTTTTAAATATTGCGGTGGTTCTGGAAACTAGAACTGTTATAGAAGATGTTGAGGCTGGTTTCCAGGAGGTAACCTCTTGTTCCATGCTAGTAGTAAAAAACCCAGAATGCCTCGTCAAATCTGGTATACATGGAAACCACTTCAGCGACAGTTATGTGGAATATGACCCTAAGTGGCGTAAATTTCCTTGTGGAAAATGTCCTTTTGAGTTAGGGTTAATTTATGTAAGGTTTTTTATAAAGTGTTCTCATTGGTAGGTTTTCTAGTTCGTTAGATGATTGGGAGAAAAGTAGTGCTAAATTCTATGACGATGCACCAAAAAGCAAAAATATCTGTGCTAATTAGTAAATAACAACGGGATACTTCGTTAGAAGATCAGAGCAGGCTTTGAATTCCGTTTTGTGTGACATAGAGAGATCTCCAGAGTCAGTACAACAGACGCTGTCTAAACTCAATTTGAACAAGATTTGTGGTTCCGATGATATCCATTTAAACGTCATGCAGCAAATTTTGAATCTTAGCAAACCACTTTCTTACGTATTCAACTTATCATTAGGTTTTGGTCAAGTTCCTCAGAACTTGATGATGCTAATGTAGCACCCTTGTTTATAAACGAGCTAGGACTAAACTATAAACCCGTCTCACTAACACCATTAAAAAAGTAGCAGGAATGAAACATATGAACACAAACAACCTAGTGTCTTTCCACCAAGATGGATTTCAACATAACAGATCTTGTTTTGCGCAGCTTATAGAATTCTTAAATGACTGGACTAGATCATATGACAGCAAAAGATCAACCATTGTTATTTATCTAGATTAATCTAAAGCTTTCGATATGGCTCCTAATTAACGTCTTATATTTACATTACAGAAAATTGGTATTTGGGTCAGTGTACTTCTTTGAATCGAATCGTTTACCAACTTTAGACGTCGGAAAGTTTACTCTATGAAAAAAAAAATGAGTCACAATGTTATCAATATAGAACTGATATAATTCCTGTAGTGTGTAAGTGACAACCCAGACTGTGCTCACTAAACGCAAATAAACGCAAAGATGTTTTCAGGATCCAAACTTATTTCTATACTCTGTAGGAGGAAGTGAACGCAATATCAGTATGGTCAAAGACACGGCACCTGCTATTCAATGAAGTCAACTATATATATATATCGCTAAGAATTTACTGATCTACTGAATTTACGTAAACTATATACGATATCACTGCAGACAGAGAATACGAACAGAAAAGGGGCCCGGCATGGCCAGGTGGTTAAGGCACTCGACTCGCAATCTGAGGGTCGCGGGTTCGAATCCCTGTCACACCAAACATGCTCGCCCTTTCAGCCGTGGGGGCGTTATAATGTGACGGTCAATCCCACTATTCGTTGGTAAAAGAGTGGCCCAAGAGTTGACGGTGGGTGGTGATGACTAGCTGCCTTGCCTCTAGTCTTACACTACTAAATTAGGGACGGCTAGCGCAGATAGCCCTCGTGTAGCTTTGCGCGAAATTCAAAAACAAAACAAACGAACAGAAAGACCTAAGAGCTCATCTCAGAACGTTTATTACCAAATAAGTATTTAGTTAGCATTAGCAAGAAAGCAAATCAACGAATAGTACTCATAGATAACAATGATGATGCATAATTAAATAAACTAATAAAAAGTTAATTCGTTAATAACTAAATAATATACATAAGAAAAGAAACAACAGTAGGTTTGCTAGTAACCAGTTACTAACCTGTTATTAGTGGTTCAAAATTAAGGACGGCGCAATGCTACCAGGTATACCCAGTGACAAAGAGTTCGACAATATTCCATAATTGGAGAGAGCAGAGGTGTGCTTTGGCCAGTACTAAAAACTCTACAACTATAATTATACAACAATATTTGTAAGAATTGTCAATATATTCTTTCTTATTGTTGTAAAAACAACAATAATAAGCAAACACAAAAGAATTGCTGAAACATCCCAGTTTGGTTCATTCCTTGAAATATAATGTTTTCGAAACCAGTTCATTCCTTGAAATACAGTGTTTTCGAAACCAGTCTAGGTTGGGCCAAAATCTAATATAAAGATTTTTTTACGTATTTTCTCTCATCAAAATTTCAGGAAGAAAAATGTGCAATACTTCTATATAGTTTTAATAACACTATGTGTCTAAATAAGTAAACCGAGAAATGTCATAAATGGTTAATCAAAACTTATATTAATATGTTCTGATTCCACAAAACATTATGAATTCGAGTAAAGTTAGCAAGATGGAATTTGAAAAGGTGGCCATAAGTATAGTGCTAAAGTACACTGCATGCTTTCTATCCTCGAACTTAAAATAAAATTTTATATCATGTAAATGTATGTAAGATCAGTGATAAGTAGTGAATCGAATGATATATATTGAGCTTCATACAGAATCTTAAGAGTTTGCTGAATAATTTAAAATAATACATTAATATTATTAATGCTAGATATTATTCAGATCCTTTATGAATATAGGTTCACTCTGGTGTAAATAAGACAACTAAAAACACCAAACATATAATAAATGTATCTATTTTGAATAGTTAACTATTCTTCTGGATAATTCACTTCCGATCTCTCATGGAACAGGTTTATGTAAAATTGAAAATTATGTGAAAGTTGATAGAGATATTTTCCACAGGTGGATAAGATGTTTACAACGTCCCGTATTTAGCAATGACATTAATCAACAGTGAGAAGAATGACATTATTGTTCTATTTATGTCTATGGTGTGTGTGTATATATATGATACATTTTCTAAGTCTGGAACAGAATTTTTACCGACTTGAAACCGATATTTTAGAGAATCCTCAGTCTATAGTAAAGGTGACTTTCATTGTGTTTTATGTAATAAATAAAGAATGTTTTACCTGTTTTAATTATGTCCATTCTCCTACTTTTTCACACTTAATCGAGGTCAAAGAATACTGTTTAGCTCTGCATAATATTTTGTGCTGAACCTCCTAATTTTCTGTAGATCTTATCCAATTACGCTGAGGAAAATAAATGCACCTCAGTACATCATACAAGCAAAATAAATAAAAGCTTAATATGATCGTTTAATAAAATGATTTGTTTCAGAAGATTACGTAACACTATTTGTTTGTTTTATTCTTAAGTACAAAGCTGAATAATGACCTATTGAAACCAGATTTTTAGCGTTATAAGCCATCAGACTTACCGCTAAACCGCCAGGAGCGTAAATCTATTTAATGAAATATTTTGAAATAACATATAGAGATCCTTAAATTTCATATAAAGATTTTTCTTCTTAAGTGCTAAGTCAGTATAAAAAGTGATTTCTGGTTAATTCTGGGAGCCGTTCTTTCATAAATTAGTGGTTGTTTTGATATTCATAATATAAAATTGTTTTTCAACGTTAGTTTAGTATCAGAGCTCTCAAGTAATACAATTTTTTTTTACTTATCGGTCCATATCTTGCAGAGAAATTTTCATTTGAAAACGAGTCCTCCCCTTTTTGTAGATATTTTGATGAAAGTCCATTGCCTTTTGCAAAGCAATTTATGTATAAATACTTATTTTCAATGCTAAGCTAATCAATATACACTGGAAGAATGTCCGAAAGTCGTGTTTACCCTAGTTTCACTTGAAAGTGCAAATTTGGAAGGTGTGATGTTTGAATGGGATGCAAATGTTGTAGGTGTAAATATGTCTCCTGTTGAAGTTAAAGTGATCAGAAAGAAAGGTATTACTCCAAAAACATTAGAATCTAGTCAAAGGAAGGCAGCAAGACTGCGAAACATAAGGAATAGTAATAACATGATACTTTGTTAATGTTTCGTATCCACTTTCATTATATGAGAACGATCAGTGAATAAAAAGAGTTAGACATACTTGATCAGGTATCAACCAACGAAAGTTATTAAAATACTTGACGAACATTTATTGTTCCTTCTAGTAAGTGCCAATAGTGTCCTGGATGTCACGAATGTGTTGAAAACCAGTTTCAAGGTGCAAATCAAGGTCAACCCCTGAGAAAAGTGGCCTTGCTTTGGAAATACCTTTCTTCAATACCAAAGCAACATTTTGGAGTTTCGTTGCATCTTTCGAAGCAAGAGATCGAACCCTTTGGAAATATTTATATGAAAAGTTAGTCCAGCAAGTTTTCTTTGTTCAAAATTACCACCTACACGTTTTCGCCTCACGATTACTGAGTTAAAACAAATTGCTAAAATATACTTTTAACTACATATTTTTATAACTCGTAAAAAGATTCAAGACATGAATTAAAGTTTAGAAAATAATGGCATTACGGGGTTTCAAAATAAAGACACGTAGTCAATAAACTACAATGAATAAGGTGAATAAAATAATAAACATAATATATATACGAACATTTTCAATATGTTCGTTGTTAAACTGCTGATTGAATACAATAAACCATGAAACATGTAAAAAGGTTTTAATAACATTATTTATATATATACATATATGCATTTTAAATAATGGGATGGCATTTCTACGCCAAATTGAGGAAGATACTTTTATAGAACAGCATTAACCAAAGGAATCAGTAAAAAGTAAGTTTTAAGTATTAGGGCGACATCTATTGACATTTTTCCAATTTATTTTAAATTATTAGTCTCATATAAAAACATCAAAATAAATATATCTAAATTATCTTATCTTCGGATAGGGTATCGTTTCAATAGAATTTACTTATTAACACGTGGTCCTGTTAATTAAAATGTACTCTTTAATGGATGATTTACACAACGTTTTCGTGATGAAAAAATAAAGATGAAATGGACAGCAACTGCCTAGTACAGAGTGACACTTGTGAAAAAAGTCTCGAAAATCTAACAAACAAGAGTAGCAAAGATGAAAAAGGACAACGTTTCGAAAATTTCTGTCTTTCTTCTTCAGGTCTAGTTCCATTGGTTTTGCAAGAGTTTTGTAGTGTCACGTTGTGCTAGACAGTTGCTGTCCATTTCACCTTTGTTTGTTCATCATATATTTGTACTGTCTTCTACGGATGATAACTTAAATGTGAAAATTGCACCATAAATCAGTAGATTGTTGCTATACTTGTGTTTAAATATTTTAAAGGAAATCAAAAAGACCATCCTATACAAATATGTTGGTTAAGTTTAAGTAATGAATTGAAAGAATGGTCTGTGCAAATTACCAATTTAAATTCAAGATGTGTGTTTAGAGTATATATACATATATATTAGAAAAATTGCACATTTACTTAAGTAACATAACATTAAATGGCAGAAAGAGACATTTTTGGTCCATTGAGGCTGACCTATCTATTAAATTAAACTAAACCCTTAAAAAAGCTCAAAGCCAGTAATTTTCATTCAAATATTTATATCATGATTCCTTAACTGCCTCCCCACATCCGAAAGCGACCCGTTATATCTGTGTCTCCTAGTCTAACCATTTTCGCCATTAAATATGAAAAAAACGATGCATCAATACTATTAATTCCCTTAACACTCTTAAAAAACCTCAATCATATCCTCTCTTCTTTTCACAAGAGAAAATAAGTTCAGAGATTTTAACCTATCCTCATATAATAACCTTTCCATCCAAGGTATCATTCTAGTAGCTCTCCTTTCAACAATTCAATGTCCTTTCTTAAAAAAATATTTGAAATGACTTGAACTCACTGACTAGGACAAAAGATATAATTTACTTTTTATTCGGATATATCATAGAATCGTCAAAGAATGATTATTTTTTTGTGTGTGTGTTGAATGAGGTCACCTATAGCAAACAAGAAAACACAAAATACCTTGTGAATTAAAACCTAATCCACACTTTGGAATCTTTTTCTTTTAAAAAAGTTTTTCATTAATCAAACTGGTGTATTTACGTGTTTTTCACTCACTAAACAACTCTACTTATTAAATTATGTACAACGTTTTTATTATAACAATAATATGAATAGATTGTTTAAAAGTTATGAAAGATGGAAATAAATTTAAAATTTAAATATTTGTCAACTTTGAAAAATATATGCCAATAATCTGGTGTTATTTGTCTCTCAAATATTCATAAATTATACAAAAGCGCGATATGTGAAAATCTAGCTTTAATACCAATATTTTTTTTAATTGAATATCTGAATTGTGTAAACGGCGCTCTAGTGGTGGTAGCTAAGCCGACCGCCACGTTGGTTTTATGGGTGTATTACACGTTGGAAGGTAAACAGTTTCTCGAAAGAAAAAAAAAAGTATATACATTTATGAAGTGATTAAGCTTATTATCGTATTAGAGTTAGATTTAACAGTTTAAACAGATATTCAGAGAAACTTGTGTGGTCGAATATAGTTATATGATTTACCTTCATAATGCGTCTTGTAAATAGTTTAAACCGTGTAGGCCCATTAACTTTGTTTTATTTACTAATTATAGTAATATTAGTCTGTCAAATAATTGGAAGTGTAGGTGCAGTCGAGCTTACCTTTGAACTACCAGATAATGCCAAGCAGTGTTTCCACGAAGAGATAACTGAAGGAACTTTATCAACAGTAGAATTTCAGGTACATTATATGTAAATTTTGCTTTTATTATTACTAATACTAACCTTTTGGATGGCGTTATTTCCTCGATTGCCGACAAATTTTAAAATAGCCGGCTAGCCCAAATATACAGATTAAGTACCATTATTTTTTCACTGTTTGAGCTAACCAGTTTAACTGGATTCTACTTCGAAATTAGGGGGAAATATTAAAATCGTGATTTAGTAGATGCATTCAATATCTTACCAAAATAATAATGTATATAAAGTGTATACTTGAATACTGGGTATAAATATTCAAGCTCGGAATGGTAGGTTTAGCAGAATTTTTATGTTAGGTCAATTTATCTGTAGTCTTCAGTCTAGCCTCTAAATTAAATAATTGAAATATATTGAGTAAATTAGTCTCAGCTAACAAAACTAATGGAAAGTTAATCTATACTTGTACATGAGTTGAAAAAATAGACAAATTATTTCACTATGCTGGCTTAATGTGTTCGCAGGAAATTGCCTTAAGCCTGCAATATTACATAAGCAAAAGTAAAAAGAATTAGTGGCCCTTCATACTCCTGAAGACGAATAGTCAACTATTCAAAAGTACCAGAGTTTTGGGGTTATTTGAAATCTTCCTAAGGATTAGTGTGGTTATGCTGAATGACTAACTGAATGATTTGTAATTCCTCTAATAAATTTTAATTTAATAAGTTGTACCAAACTTCTCAACAGCATTTGAGGAAAATAAACTGTAGTCAGTTTCAATGAAAATTCTTTGTATATTATACATACATTTCAAAATGATAGAAACAAGTAAGATGACAGAAAGCTGTTTGGTTTCTTCAGTTGATGCTTTTATCTTCTAAAAAACTGACCATGATAAATGTCAACATAGCCTTTTGATGATGATGGATGTCTGGTTTCTATATTGCTACAGGATGATATACATGAGAGAAAAATATAGCATATGGATAATAGGGGATCATTTGGTACTTAAAGGATGTTCCTGCCCACCCACTCTTCAAAATAAATAAAAACTTTGAACCAATATTTATTTGTGAGGAATTCATGTATTACCCTTTTAAATTCATAACGTGCCATCCTATACTAGTTTTTAAGGAAATGATCTTGTCTTTTACTAATTTTAAAACTTGTGTCCTCTCATCATGTTGGAATGATACAGCACAGAAAAATTATCTCCGTTTATCATATCAATCTATAAACTCAGTATCTTTTCATAAATAAATAGACCGAAACTGTACACAATATTTCAAGTGAGACCAAACTAGTAATTTCCATTGGTAGATCATTATCGCTTGTGACTTGTAATCAATACTGTGATATATCTAAATCATCCTGATTGCTAAGGTTCTTTGGTTTAACAACTAATGATCAAAAGACTTAAGTTTAGATAATGCCAGCAGAACAAACACAAGACAAACAAAGTAATTCCCTACCAGATAAATAGAATTAATAGAAAACTTCAATGACCATCTTTCTGTCATAATTCATTTCACATTTTTAATTCTGTAATAAAATTGTTTTTATTATTAGATTTCACTCTCATACCCATCATGTATTTAACTTTTTTTACAAATTACCATATACAGTAATTTTAATTTGAACAGTTGGCTCCACTTTAATTATTAACATTAGTTCTTAGTCAACTTATTTATTGCAAATTACTTCAGTTCACAACAAAATTCTTCTAAATAAGTTTTAGCAATAATGTATTTCCCTTTTTTAATGGCGTTATAAACTGTTATACAGTTTCGTTAGGCTTTCTCCAAGTGATATTTTTTTGCATAATTAAGTTATATACAATTCATTGGTCCATTTAATATGAGTTTACAATTCAACACACAATTTAATGCTTAGTTTGTACATCTCAAAAATTACTATACTTCTCAAACCTTTTAACGTTATTACACACATAACAACAATGGTAAACACAAGGTTTAACAATATTAGCACAGTGCTGCATATAAACCCAAAACAAGTTCAAGCTTGCAAAAAAAATCATGTTGCACAAACTCCATGGTTTAATGAGATTAGAAGCTTTTTCAGTCCTTTCTTTCTACATTTTTATCAAAACAAGTTCATAAGAACACCTACCAGACTTATACTTTGTAACTCAGTGCACTCAAACACACAGCTGCTATCTCACCCCAATTGCTCAAGCCTATTTGACTATGTTTGTAAAGTCACACAGAGTCAACCGTAATCAAGTATTATCATTCCAAGAAATAATATTTTTGCTCCATATTCAGCAATAACTTCAGATAAAAATGTCAGCCTTACCATGTACTTAAAAGAAATAAAACACTTCTCAAACTCTTGACCACAACAAAATGATCCTAAACATACTGGAAAATGTATACATGTAAAAAATGCAGCTCTTATATTTACCTTTACATAACCACTTCTAACCTAAGTAACACTACAATAAACTCATTATCACTCTAGAGAGCCAGGTACCTCTGCAACAACTGTAAACAAATTTATATATGATGTCAGGATAACAGTATCCTAAGTCCTGACAATATGTCTGTAAGTACGCCCTTAAAATATGCTTTCATGGCCACTACTGCTAACTGCTACTACTTGATAGTGTAAGTGATTTCCACCACTATCCCAAGATCCTTTTTTTTTTCAGTCATATTATTTAGTAGTTTCATCTACACTAATTGTGTGATTCAAATAATGATAAACCAATTGCATATCTTGCACTTCTATAATTGAATGTCATTTGTCAAGTATTTGTCCATCTAACCAATTAACACAACATTCAATTAGAAATACCGTAGAGTTTGGTGTCATTTACATGCTTTACTAACTTACTAATAACACCCCTATCAATAAAATTAAAGTATAAAGAAAGAGCAAATGCCCAAGTACAGGTCTCTGAAACATTCCACTAGTAATAAAAGTCTAGTTTAAGAGACAACAAGGGGTCTTTCGGTCCAATACATCTGTTCTGTGAATTCCTGATTACTAAAATATTTATCAAGCCTTCCCTTAAACTTCTTCAAATTTACTTGACTCCAAACAGTCCGATTTACTAGTCTTTCCCAACCCCCTCCACCGTGAATTTCTTAACTAATCTTTTGTTTGGCAGCTTCTCAAAAGCTTTTTGAAAATCTAAGTACACCAAGTCCACACCCTTTCCATCTTCCAAATAGCATGTTACATCCTCAAAAACATTACAGATTATTAAGGGTCAATTTCGTTTTACAGAATTCATGTTTATTTTCTTTTGTGATATCATCTCTCTCTAAATGGCTGTGTAAATCTTCCTTTATCAGACTAGAACCTTTTCCACTACAGAAGTAAGACTAACTGGCCTATTATTCCAGAACAACTAATCACTCTATTTAGAAATAGAAGTAACATTAGAGCTTCTGCAATCCTCTGGTGCCTACCCATTGTCTGTTTTTATGTATGGGCCGAATTCTTTACAGTAGGTGTCTGTGACTTGTTGGCAGTAAATTTCAACAAGAAACAAACAGCACTGTCCTCTTGTTTTTAAACAGTATATTAGTTAAACATATATACAAATGTTCATTGCACTGTTGGTTATCACAGTTGTATCCAGAGCTTTAAATAATTGTCTCCTTTTCATCAAGATCCACATAGGCTAGTTCAGTTACTTTAAAACAAACTTGACAATATGAATTATTCTTCCTGCTCTGTTATTACAATACAGTCTGTGATAATTTCACCTTAAAATCACCCCTGTAATTTTTGGTTTCAGCAGTTGTATCCAGAGCTTTAAATAATTATCACCTCTTATTCTTCTTTTCTCAACAGAAAATAAGTTAAAAGATCTTAACCTATCCCCCCCCCCAAAAAAAAGTCCTTCCATTGCTGGAATAATCTTAGTAACCTTATCTGAACTATTCACAAATTAATTATTGTCCTTTCTTAAATAAAGAGACCAAATCTTTGCACAGTATTTCAAAAGGTTATTACCTTTTTTGACTTCTAATCAATGTTCGTTCATAAATACATCTTAAAATTCTTTTAGCATTACTACTAGCAACAGAGCATTGGCTTGCTGACCACTATAGCAAGGTCCTTTTTCTCAGTCATGTTTTTGAGTTGGTTTCCATCTTTATAAAATGCAATCCAAATTTTGGTAACCCAAATTCATTACCTTGCTGAATTTACCACAATTAAAGGTCATATGCCAACTATTTGTCCATCTTACCAGTTGATCCAAGTCATTCTGTAGTACTCAACATCCTCAATATAGCTAGAAGTAGACAAGAGTTTACTAATTTATTAATTATGGCCCTTTCAATATTATTCATATAAATAGCAAAAAGCAAAAGTCTTAACACAGACCCTTAAGGCACTCCACTAGTAATAAGTGTCCAGTTTTTTTGGTTTCCATTAATAACAACCATTTGTTTTCTCTCATCCAACTGCCCTAAAATTCAATTAACTAATCTTTTTCCAACCTCTTCTGTTATGATTTTCTTAGCTACTCTTTTGTATGGTACCTTAATAAAAGCTTTTCAAAATCTAAGTATACCAACTCCACACTGTTCCCATCATCCAGATAACAATATTGGCTTTTTTTTATGATAAATAGGAAAAACAATTAAAATCTTAAGAGAAAGTAGGGATCATTGGTTATTACTATAAGAAGTATCCAGAACAAAATAAATGCTGCAATAAAAAGTACACAAATAAGTAAAGTGATACTAGTTAGAGAGATTTTAAAATGATTTTGAATCCTAACTTTGGTTGGCAAATTTAGACTGCTTCATGTAGCTATACAGATCACAATGCCAATCATTCAAGCTATCCCTAAATTTATTATTCTCAAAGCGAGTTCCTCACCATCAAATCATCTAATGATGTATTTCCACACACAAATGTATTTGCCTTAACTATGCAAGTTTCTTAGTGGTTATAGGTTGTATAGATCAGGGCATTTATGTGACTACCGCATATCTTTAATAGGGTAACATGCTTTCACACAAGTTTTATGATATATCCTGGAATTCTCAGACATTCACTTCTTTCCTTCTGCAGCTGTATGTGACTGTTTTGCTGTGATTAAATTGACAACAAAAGATCAACTATGCTTTCACTTGCACAAGACTTTCTTGTCTATCATTCCAGAAATATCACAGTACTTGATGAATCCCAAAGGTTTATCTCACATAAATTTTTAATAGTAGATGTCTGTAAAGTGTGTGCTGATGGTACGTAATGTGAAATGGATAAATTATGTAACTGAGAGCAGTAGGCCTTAATATGTTGCACAACTGATTTTTGAATGACACAAAAAAATTAATGTTGCAAGACAAGGGATTCTAACATGAAATCATAAATTTATGTCTGACAATATTCTGGAAGGAAACTGACTAAGTGTATTTATTGGAATAAAACACATACATGTATGTATTTTGATTTAAACAGGTTGTAACAGGTGGAAACTATGATGTCGACATGAGCCTAGAAGCTCCAAATCGCCAGATTCTATACAAGGGAATAAAGAAACAATTTGACAGCTTTACGTGGACAGCTGCTCAGTCAGGTATATATACTGTGTGCTTCAGCAATGAGTTTTCTACCTTCAGTCACAAACTGGTATACATGGACTTTCAAGTGGGGGATGAAAAACCTCTTCCAGGAGTAGGAGAACAGTTATCAGCTATGACCAAGGTATGGAGTTGTTTACATAGTGAAAAATGTAATTATAAACTAAATTCATGATTTCTTTAAATTTCTGTAATATGCTGCTTATTTTTTTAATTAGTATAAAATACTTCCTACAAAGACTTAGTAACCACTCTTTAAGCATTTGGATTGGAAACTTATGGACTAATAAGTCCATAAGTTGTCCAATAAGTTGAAGATGATGTTTTGAACTGCCAGTGCATGTCTTCATCAGGTGAGATGAAAACCTGTTCTGTAATAATGTAACATAACCTATAGACAGCAAGGGACCACTTAGGCCTTCAAGAGTGTACTCGTATAGCCACCCATGGGAAAAGTAAAACCCCCCTTTAACCTTTATCAATTCCTCAGTTAAACTCCTGTAAAGTGCTGGTCTCCACTGCTTTCAACAGCAGGAGCTTGTTTCATAAGTAAATCACCCTTTTAGAAAAATAAAATTGTCTTAATTAGAGCCTAACCTATCTTTTTTCCAAATATTAAACATGTGTCCTCTCATGTTATTTCCTTCAGAATGTAGCACAAAGAAATTAGAGATCTTTATTCTATCAATTTACCCCTGATAATATTATAAACATCAATAAGGTCACCTCCTGCCCTTCTTTTTTTCAAGAGAAAATAATTTGAGAGTTCTTGACCCTATAACCATCCTAGTAGCTATCTTCTGAACCTTTTCGAGTAACTCATTATCCTTTATTTTATAAGGAGACCAAACTGTACATGGTATTCCATGTGAGGCCTACTTCTTTTAACTTGTCATCAATATGTCTAAATACACCCTAAAATGTTATTGGCTTTACTGCCAGTAACAGAGCACTGATTTAGTGGCTAAACTGACTTATCCACCACTGTGTCCAGATCCTCATGCTGTTGAGGTGGTTCTCATCTATGTTACCTGTCTTATGATATCCTTTTTCATTACTTTGCATTTATTATAATTGAAGGCTATTTTCCAAATATTTGTCAAACTTACCAGTTAAGTCTGTTCGCTTTGTAATACCTCAAAATCCCTACATACAGCTTGAAATACCCTAAGATTTAATGTCATCAACAAGCTTTACTAATTTACTAATTATGCCCCAACAATATCATTAATACTACCCTATGACCCAGTTAACTTGTCTTTCCCCAACCCCTACTAATCTAATTTTCTTATTTAATGTTTTATGTGCTATCTTATCAAAAACCTTTGAAAATTGTAAGTATGCTATATCCATACCCTTTTTACTCATCCATATAATAAGTAATATCCTTGAAAAAAAGATAACAGGCTAGTAAGGCAAGACTTCCTTTTGGTAAATCCATGTATGCTTTTATATATAACACACATCATATTTACTAAATTGTTTTGTGAAGCTACTTTTATCAAACTCTAGAAGTTTTCTCATTACAGAATTAAGACTAACTTGCCTGTAATTTCTAGGGCAACTGTTGTCATCACCGTAAAAACAAAGAGAAACATAAGTTATTTCCTAATCCTCAAGCATCTGCCCACTCTTTATTAACTAGCCAAAAATTAGAGAGAGATTTGCATATCTGATTTCAGTCATCATTTAAAACCCTGGCTGTCATTGTGGATTATCTACGTATTAACCTTCCTACTTACCACCAAGGGATTAAATGTTTACATGATTCAGGTTCATTTCAATTTTTCTCATAGAATGATCAGAGTCAGAATTATTGCTAATTTATTTTCTCTTATAAATACAGAGGAGGAGAAAACATTTGAAAGTTCAGAATTCTCCTACACTTCAACAGTAACCATAAACTTGCCATCAACATCCTTTAAGGGCTCAATCCCCACTACAACATTTTGCTTAACCCTAACGTACTTTAAAAATATCCCTACTGTTAGTTTGACATTATCGGGCAGCTGTTTCTCATAAGCCCTTTTGGATTCCTAATTTATTTGTTAATGAAATCTCTAGCCTTCCTATACTTCTGTTACTTTTATCCTATCTGCCAATTCAAACTTCTTAACTTTACGATATTGTCTCTGATTTTCTCTTTTGTATCTTTAATAACCCAGTTAGATTTGATCTTTCCTGTTTACCTTTTCATAAATCTCTATTACATCACTTTCTAACTCATTGTTCCAGTCCACTAATGATAAATCTTGTCTCATAACTTTTAAGTTAGCTTATGAAAATTAGGAACTAAAACTTTTCATTTCCTTTTATCTCAACATGTAGCAAAACATAGAACCTAATTATGCAATGATCCCTCTTCCCCAAATGATTCCCTACTTTAATTCTTGCAGTCATATCGTCATTAGTCAGTAAATCTAAAATGTCATCTCTCTCGCTCTTTGACTCCATACAGTCGCAATGATCCCTCTTCCCCAAATGATTCCCTACTTTAATTCTTGCAGTCATATCGTCATTAGTCAGTAAATCTAATATGTCATCTCTCTCGCTCTTTGACTCCATACAATCGCAATCAGTGTTGTTTTAGTTGCATTTTATTTGTAGGATGTGTTTTAAAAGTTGTGTTTTTACTATTTCAGATGGAATCTTCAAGTGTACAAGTTCATGAAAATTTAAATACCATTATTGACTACCAGACACATCATCGTTTGCGTGAAGCTCAAGGTCGAAAGTTTGCAGAAGATCTGAACTCTAAAGTATTGTACTGGTCTGTTGGGGAAACCTTGGCTATTCTAGTTATAGGCATTGGCCAGATTATCATTTTGAAGAACTTTTTTACTGATAAAAAAACTGTTAGCAAATCTTGAAATTCTTTTTTATGATCTCTGATTCAGTTATTTTAAAACAAAAATGAGGCTTATTGCCTTGCATGTTTTTTAATGTTCACTTGAAGTCAAGACTCGGGCTTGGGACAAAAATGTTTTGTCTTTGGTTATAGTAAGGTCATTGCTGTAAATGCCATTTTAGATGTGGAGACTACAAAATACCTTTGAGTCAACGTGTTGAAATATGTTTGTGAAATTACTAATTTTTTAACTAACATTGGTCATGCTGTTATCCTATAATTAGTTTTTTTATTATGCCAGCCATCTACATATAGAAATGCAACCATTTAATGTTGAGTGTTTTTAGTTTCAGAATAAGATCTTTATTATTTCATATTTAGTTTATTAATTTTGAAGTTCCATGACTTGTTTTTTGCTTTTCATCCAGTTAAACTTGTGATTTTCTGTTTCGCACAACATTTAAGTTTTAAAATAATTGCAACCAGATGTTTACATAGTATAGAGAATCAACTTGCATCATATACTGTGATGCTAGAATCTGAAGTACAGATTGACAATAATATACAGATATTGAATGAAAGCCAGGCTAAATATTATAGCTAATAAGAAAACATAATCTTTATATAAAAAAACTTCAAATTCTCAGGCAAGTCTTTCTTTTTTTGTAGTATTAGGTTATTTTGTAGTTTTCAGTGTGAAAGTTGGGTAAATCTTTCTTTCACAAAGGTTGTGTCAAGTTGAAAAAAATGTTAGAACTAGTATTTCTTATAATTTAAGGGTAATGCATGTTAACAGGTTCATGATAATTGTGTTTGCTCTTAAAATAAACAAGACTTAATATAGCTTTTGTTGTTATTAATAACTGATTCTGGGAATACACGTTGAGGTAAAATAATATTTGATATGAAATATTGAGCACCAATTCTCTTTCTGGATTTCTATCTTACCTGATCACACATCTGAATTGACTAAGTTTAAAGAATAATTTCTAGTTTATTTAAAACCAGAACTTAATTCCATAATTTTTTATAGAAATATTAGAGATCCATTTACTAACTGACATATTAACATCAACAATTTTTTGATATAAGATCAAATCTCAATTTGTCCTTGAGATCAAAATGTTGGCATGCAACTAAGAGGAACACCATGATGACACATTGAGCTTGCCCAGTATTTACTAAGCACAGTGGTAATGCTACAGTAGTTGGGGTCAATGCAGAAAGTGATAATGACTTGTATCTTTACATATCCTTGCATTCTGACTTTACCCAAGTACATCTCAGTCATGTGTTTGGAGATGGAGAGTGAACACTTCCTCAACCACCAATGGTGTCTCAGCCACACTGCAATAGACATTTTGTAAGCAGGTACCTTCTGCACCACTGTTCCACAGTGATAATGTTAAATAAGTTAACCTCTGGATGTTTTAACTCTGCATGAACTGATGGACGTTGAGGTTACTCTGGCTGCACACTCAGAACTCAAATTTAAAAATTTAATGTGAAATATATTTCTAATTCTATTTCAACAATTTTTTTTTTTTACTCAAAAATGTTTAGAAAGGAAAAAAAGTTCAAACTTTTAATTTTATCATATTTCTAATTGGTGGAATTGTAAACATCACATTAATAGATTTTTTCTGATTTGTTTTTTAGTGGATTCTAAGCTTATATTTATTTCTTATAATCAAATTTCAACATTTGCTATTAGCTTGGAATTTATTTTTTTCTCTGCCTTCTGTTTGCTCAACTATGAATTTATTGGTTGAATTCACATTTATTGAACCACCCTGGAGTTTTTAAGAACTTTAAGTGGCTTTTAAATTTGAAAAGAACTATTATCTTAAGTAAATAACTCCCAGAAGGAGAAAACTTTATTCTTCTGTAGTTGAGAATACAATATTGCTGTTTGGAGATTAGTCTGTGAAAATAATTGAAGTTAATGAGATAACCATGTCCCTGAGGACAAAATTTGAAAACACTTCATTAATATTTAGAAGCCAGATTTATTATACTTTTTAATGATGTTTTTATGTTATGTCTGCTGGAAAGCTACATAATACAAGACATCAGGATATTTAGGTTAAGCATGGACAGTAACATATAACATAACATATTATTTTGTTCCATCCTCAAACCTAAATTAAAATGATTACAAAAAAAATTTTAGACACAGTCCTTTTCATTCATCTTTTTTCTTAAACTCAC
>NW_013668084.1:101432-105839 GCF_000517525.1 Limulus polyphemus
TAACTCTTCTTTTTTCAAGACAAAACAATTTGAGAGATTTCAGACTCTCATTGTATGATAACCCCTCCATCCCAGACACCATGCTACTAACCCTTCTCTGAACCATTTCCAACAATTCAATGTCCCTCCTAAGGTAAGGAGCCCAAAACTGAACACAATATTCCAAATGTGGCCTAACCTAACCTCTTTGGACTTGTATTCAATATTTCTATAGATACAACCTAAAATCCCATTTGCCCTACCACTAGCAACAGCACACTGCTTGGATGGCTTTAGAGACTATTACACCAAGATCCCTTTACTTCATAACACTGTTAAGGCTATTCCCATCCAAATTATACTTATAATTCAAATTATGATAACCCACATGGATTATCTTGCTATACCACTGGTGGCAAACTACCATTGATGACATAGATCCTTTAAGTTTGTTGTATTCAAACAACAAAAAGTATGAGAAGTTATTTACAGAAAATAAACTATAACTGTTATTAGATATTGGTTGATCTCAGCTAAACTATTGTGATATCGAAATATGCTATGACACCTAACTAAGGTGATGCCATTTTGAAAGATGAGGATATTGGTATCTGTTAAATCTTTGTAATAAGTCTTGCCATGTTTATATCATTTATCAAGGGAAGTCAGTTGCTTCAATTGGCAAAATAAAATATCAAGAATATTTTAATGAATATCAAATAAATTAAAACTCGTATGTATAAAATGAAACATTCTCATGAATAACACAAAATTGATTATTTGCAATGAAAGGTGGTATTTATATTGTTTTCTGAAGGTAGTTTCACAACAACATTTCAGAACTTTACAACCGAGAAAAGTATGAAACATTCTCATGAATAACACAAAATTGATAATTTGCAATGAAAGGTGGTATTTATATTGTTTTCTAAAGGTAGTTTCACAACAACATTTCAGATCTTTACAACCGAGAAAAGTATAAAAATACTAATTTTTTTTTCTTGCACAAACGATATGTTATTTAAAACGTTTGTTCAAATATTCATTCAGTTTGGTTGAGAACACGAAAACATAGAAGACCAATAAGTACTTTCTCCACACCTTGGTCCAGATGGGGCTTAAAAGGACAGTGAAAGAGAATTTGAGCCATTTCATCAAATGTTTCAGGAAGTTATGGCTTTAAACAGGTAGTGCGACATCTGATTCTAAGTCTATATAGTTTGGCAGTTAATGACATAGAACATTTTTACAATAAAAAACTGTGTAATTAAGGTACAGTGGCCAATGAGCTGTGCCACAGATTGGACCATGTGGAGAGCAAAGTTATCCATAGTTCTGAGCTTAAAGTTCAAAGGCAGTGGCCCAGTCAGAACTAAGCTGCTTGTGTATGTGATCTAAGGACATTGTGTGGGAAAACATTTCTAAGCAAGTCTCTTGTTGATCACAATGCAATACTCATCATTAAATTTATGATGGGACTGTTGAATGAACCCAAGTGGCATGGGTATTGGGGATATCTCACCTCCCAGAGAAAGTTTCTGTGATGATTTCAAGTGGCTACATTGAATCGTATACCTGAGCAGAAAATGGTAGCATCAGAGGCAAGCATATCTGCAGATTCTTCACCAAGGCAACTTGTAGAGTCCATGAAATTCCTCAAGACCTGATCTACAGCTCCCGCTGCACATGTGTCAAGATACAGCTTCAATGATTCTGAATGGGGCAACAGGACATCCCAAGTCCAATTACCATGGCTGTATCATTGCAGTTGGAGCATGAGTAATGAATTCCCTACTTCAACTGTGGCTTACCTGGTCACTGGATATGAGAATGTTCACATTCAGTTTTGAAACAGGATTATTCAGGACAAGTATTATTCCAACCAGTATTCCATTATTGCAGTAGGTGCTAAAGGATTGACTGCCAACTATGACTACAAGTGCTCTGACTAGTGTAAACTAGTTGAGTGTGAGTTTGGTGTAACCACCAGTTTAGACAAGGTCGTAAATCACTTTGCACCTAATGGTATGGTGCAGACAAGCATTGATTTGGCATCATTGTGGTATGTACCAATAAAGATGCATGGACAGAAGGTTGAATTGATTCAACTTTGAAGAATATCAGATACTATAAGTGAAGCTGCCACATTGGTAACTTTGTATAAACTTTATTCTGAGAGATGCAGCTTTGACTTTCTATTGGCAATGTTGCTTGTCAAACAAAAGTAGTTTTTTCCAATCTTGATTCAGGCATGGAAATTGTCATTTGAGTTTTTGCTTGTGAAACAGGTGAACTTCAGTTCTTGAGGAAAACATACAGTGCCAACTAGATTGAGCCTGAAAGCAGTGGACTTCAAATGTACGTATCGAGTGGGGATAGTGATATCACCGAATGTTTAATTTATATCTTTGATGTACTACAGTTACAGTATATTGCACTCACAAAATCTGCTGCCGTGAAACTAACACATGGAATAGCTTGTTTATTATGATGTTGTTGTTTTTTTTATCTGGAAGACTGATTGCACTTGCATTTGAACAGTTATCTGTGTGAGTACTGGCATCGTGCCAGTGCTGGCCTGTAGTTAAGGGTATTCAGGTGTAATCGTATGAAAGAGGCAGAAGTTTCACAGATAATCCATGTCCGTGATTGGATGATTTACTTTATTGAACACCTTCTGTGCAGTTAAGAATTGTACTAAAAATTTGAACTTGACACAGAGATAAAAACTCGGTGAATTACTCAAAGGCTGCTGGTGTGTTTGAGGAACCAGATGGCTATTTGGGTCAAACAACAATCACACGTCGTTACATCAATGCAGTGATGCATAAATAAAACCCACTACACAGGCTTCTTTGGAGAACCAGTGCTGAAATTGAGTGGATTTTAAAGTCATCTTCAATGATAATTGTCAAAAAGAAGGAAGGAAAGACAAGATTATGTGTGACTTTCGACTGGATTTTATAAGTATGGCTATCGATGTACATGTATTCTAAATGAACTCTCCCTTTTGCTTAATCTTGCCTTTGATTGATATTAAAATTGTTATTTAAGGATTATCAAATATTAAATTACAGGTCTTTGATTGATATTAAAATTGTTATTCAAGGATTATCAAAAAATTAAATTACAGGTCTTTGATTGATACCAAAATTGTTATTCAAGGATTATCAAAAAATTAAATTACAGGTCTTTGATTGATATTAAAATTGTTATTCAAGGATTATCAAATGTTAAATTACAGGTCTTTGATTGATACTAAAAATTGTTATTCAAGGATTATCAAAAGTTAAATTACAGGTCTTTGATTGATACTAAAATTGTTATTCAAGGATTATCAAAAGTTAAATTACAGGTCTTTGATTAATAGTACACTTTCTTCAAAATCCCACATTCTATCTTCTTAAGAAACCTAGTTGATAATAATTTTGTATATTATACATTAAATTGAACTTTGGGGAAATGCAATGAATTTTGGAACCTTCTTTCATATATAATTTACCTTCTTTGACTTCCGTGAACACACTAAATCTCTTGTTCACTAAAATAATGGATATTTATAAAGTGTATCGTTTGCATGTTTTAATATTGGCATATAATTAAGTTGGATTACTTTAATTTGAATATTCAACTAATTTACTGCAAATATGTTAATACCATTTTAAAATATTTTTTAACAAAAATGTGCTACGAAACTTAAAATTTAATACAAATATAGAAACAAAAATCACTTCAGATTGGATTAATATAAATATAAATGCCTCTTTCAGTGGCACAGCAGTAAGTCTGAAGGCTTATAATGCTAAAAATCGGGTTTCGATACCTGTGGTGGGCACGGCACAGATAGCTCATTGTGTAGCTTTGGGCTTACCTACAAACAAAGGTTAACATGAATAAAACTATTAAAGATTTAATATCTTTACACTTTTTAAGATGTTTTTTCTCTCTCTTTCACTGTTATAATTATACATGTTTTATCTGTGTATATTGTCAACGCCTGACTGTACTCTGTTCCAGTTTATTTCCATACAATAGAAATAGAAACAGTCTCATAATTTTATGGATGACAGCCATTCACTGTGTATATTGTCAACGCCTGACTGTACTCTGTTCCAGTTTATTTCCATACAATAGAAATAGAAACCATCTCATAATTTTATGGATGACAGCCATTCACTGTGTATATTGTCAACGCCTGACTTTACTCTGTTCCAGTTTATTTCCATACAATAGAAATAAAAACCATCTCATAATTTTATGGATGACAGCCATTCACTGTGTATATTGTCAACGCCTGACTGTACTCTGTTCCAGTTTATTTCCATACAATAGAAATAGAAACCATCTCATAATTTTATGGATGACAGCCATTCACTGTGTATATTGTCAATGCCTGAATGTACTCTGTTCCAGTTTATTTCCATACAA
>NW_013668084.1:106399-109864 GCF_000517525.1 Limulus polyphemus
ATTTCCATACAATAGAAATAGAAACCATCTCATAATTTTATGGATGACAGCCATTCACTGTGTATATTGTCAATGCCTGAATGTACTCTGTTCCAGTTTATTTCCATACAATAGAAATAGAAACAGTCTCATAATTTTATGGATGACAGCCATTCACTGTGTATATTGTCAACGCCTGACTGTACTCTGTTCCACTTTATTTCCATACAATAGAAATAGAAACAATCTCATAATTTTATGGATGACAGTCATTCACTGTGTATATTGTCAACGCCTGAATGTACACTGTTCCAGTTTATTTCCATACAATAGAAATAGAAACAATATCATAATTTTATGGATGACAGTCATTCACTGTGTATATTGTCAACGCCTGACTGTACTCTGTTCCATACAATAGAAATAAAAACAATCTCATAATTTTATGGATGACAGCCATTCACGGTGTATATTGTCAACGCCTGACTATACTCTGTTCCAGTTTATTTCCATACAATAGAAATAGAAACAATCTCATAATTTTATGTTTCATTCCACCCTTTTTTTACGGTTTCCGTAATTATTTTTAATACTATATATGTAAAGGCAACGATAATGTATTTAACTTATACGGAAAAAATATATTGTGATTTTAGTGATTAACTATGTATCATAATTGTTAACCTTTTTTTTTCTTGTACCTGAAATTCAAAATACGAAACCTATCAAGGAAATACTTTTGGAGTACTTTCATTTGAAATATTTTATTTCTAACAACCTAATTTTGTGTTATTAGTTCTTACACTAATTCTGATTTGTAAATAACTTAAATAAATAAAATTTATAATAATTGCAATTCAGTTACTTAATCTAGTCCATACCGTAACAGCTGTTGTTCATGAAACTGATGATATAAATGGCGCCTAGACTATTGATGAGTCTTGGTATTGGATGAAAAACCTCGTCTGCATTGGATATGACAGATGTAATATGGTTGACACATTTCTACATATTTTCTTTGCTTTCCTCATAAGTTCTTAGAATTTACATTGTATTTTTTCTACCTGGAAACATTTTTAATCAAGGGTTGCAAAATGTTGTTACATGAAATTAAACCTTGAAGCCAACACTCAGAAATAATAATTTTGAAAAGTGCAAATAAAAAGGTTGCGCTTATATATATATATATAGTAGCGTAAACACAATTAAACCTCCTTAGAGACAATTCTCCATATTATAGAAATGTACTAATACAATAGAATTAGATCGAGCAATGTACTTTGTCTACTTCTACCAACGTTTATGTACATTACAATCTTGTGATCAGTCAGATCCAGCACTGCGCTTCCTTTAACTTAACCAACGTTTATGTACGTTACAATCTTGTGATCAGTCAGATCCAGCACTGCGCTTCCTTAACTTAACCAACGTTTATGTACGTTACAATCTTGTGATCAGTCAGATCCAGCACTGCGCTTCCTTTAACTTTACCAACGTTTATGTACGTTACAACCTTGTGATCAGTCAGATCCAGCACTGCGCTTCCTTTAACTTTACCAACGTTTATGTATGATACTAGCGTACAGCCCGTCAAAAATGACTTGGCAAGTATTACCACCCCATCCCATTGTATACCCTAACCTCACATTTCATTGCTAACTGAAAAAATACATTTTGCGAAATCAAACTTGACCAACACAGAGGCAGAAAAGTGTAGTCTAGGCATTGAAATCTCGGTAAATTCCTTTGTGAGCCAATCAGAATTAAGATCGTTCATGAAGTGAATTCGTGGTGTATTCATAGGATAATTATTGGTAAAAATCAGTTAGATTAACAACTTCTAATTTATTGAAAAGCCAGTGCGTTTTGGTAACACTATGTTCCAACAATAGCTTTTATGTCATGTTGCTTATTGTTGTTAGTCTATGTACTGAAAGTATAAAATGAAATGTATAGACAACAAAACTGGAAAAATATTTATTGTTTTCTTAATTTAGAGTCGATTAAAGAGGTTTGTTCTTGTTAAAAACGTTGGTGATATAATAGAAAATAGCTTAATTCAGAAACGATTTAAATTTAAAATTGAATCGATATTTTTACTTCCATGATAAAGTTTATGCTAGGTGATCCAACATTACGTCTTTACTTTAGGCTTATTATACCAACACTTACTACACTTGTAAGGTTTTACGGCACTCCCTCACGACTCCCTTGTAACCTCGTTACTAAAATCGTAATGGGCAGACAATAATACAACTATTTTATTTGGATAAATGCATTTTGGCTTTTGTGACTCCTCACATTTCGAGAAATCAAGCGTGACGTGATACACACTGGATTTTATATAGATTAGATATATATTAGGTTTCGAGAAATCAATCGTGACGTGATACACACTGGATTTTATATAGGTTAGATATATATTAGGTTTCGAGAAATCAAGCGTGACGTGACACACACACAGGATTTTATGTAGGTTAGATATATATATAAGGCTTAGATAAATCTACGATATTTAGACTAATGTATAATTCTAAAAGATTATCAAGATAACATCCATACGTGTCTTGGAAAACACTAAATAAGTTGGAACGAATATTCGAGTATAAACTGATACAGTTATTTTAATAATTTGTTATTGTATATACTTTTTATCTATAAATAAATATTTTGTTTCTAAAAAATACATAATGGTGAAATGTCAGATATTTTGGTAATATATTTAATATCAACTCATCAGTTTTGATTGAGTCATGAGTAACGTTAGGTGACCTCAAAAGTCAAAAACAATTTAAATCTCTCAATGATGATCTAATATTCGAATAATTTTGTCTCTCATCTTCACCATACTATTACTTTTGATATCATTGCATTATTTATATTTAAAGAGGTTATGTAATATACACATATAGCTAAGACGTTTTAATTTTAAAAATATGTATTTAAACTCATTTTCCGATAATCAGTCTTAAGTATTGAAGACATGTTAGCGAAACTGCTGCGTGTCTAAAATGACTAAGTTACGATAGTTCAATCTGTTCAAAATAATGCAGCTTTGAAACTTTACACAGAAAATTAACACATAAATTGTAAGAATTGTTTATATATATATAGTAGCTGATGAGGTATTGTAGGGTGTACACATATCAGGTGAAGAGATGAGGTATCGTAGGGTGTACACATATCAGGTGAAGAGATGAGGTATAGTAGGGTGTACACATATCAGGTGAAGAGATGAGGTATCGTAGGGTGTACACCTATCAGGTGAAGAGATGAGGTATCGTAGGGTGTACACCACCTGATATACCCTACATACCTCATCTCTTGATATGTGTACCACCTACCCTACATACCTCATCTCTTAATATCAGGTGAAGAGATGAGGTATCGTAGGGTGTACACATATCAGGTGAAGAGATGAGGTATCGTAGGGTGTACACATATCAGCTGAAGAGATGAGTTATCGTAGGGTGTACACATATTAGC
>NW_013668084.1:110864-115575 GCF_000517525.1 Limulus polyphemus
TGTACACATATCAGCTGAAGAGATGAGGTATCGTAGGGTGTACACATATCAGCTGAAGAGATGAGGTATGGTAGGGTGTACACATATCAGCTGAAGAGATGAGGTATCGTAGGGTGTACACATATCAGCTGAAGATGGATACAGGTAAATTATAGGTAAATTGCTAAGCAGATGTGCACGTGAGCAAGTCAGACAGTAAAGCTGACTTATCATCGTTCAGTTGTACAATTTTTGTCTTGGAATTGGAGAGAGCCATAAACGAAACTCTTTGTGGAGTCATTGCGAAGCTCATCTTACTACGTCAAGACTTCTCGTGCATAAAGAAGTCCCGGACCAGATCATGTCTACTGCTTGATAAATGATATTCTAGCTGTTATTATTATTATTTCTTTTCGTAATGTAAAAAAATGATTTCGAAACATGTTATATAGATTACATCTCTTATAAAATTACGTTTATTTTAGAATTGTCTTCCATTTCTCTTGTCCAATGAAAAACTGAACAATGTAATGTAATAGAAAAACGAGTAAAGGTAAAGCTAAACCCCACACAGCATAGTGTTCTATGTGTCGTAGTTTTAGCTGTTTGTGATTATATAACATTTATATTTCAAAACCCTTAAATATATGTTTTGAATTATTTTTATTGCTTGCCATACATACTCACCCTTTCTCGGGGAGTGATTACACGTGAAAGTACATTTTTTTTCTAAAACAGCCTATTTTTTTATGTTTTTTACTGCGACGACGTATAACAACATGTTACTCGTGTAATCTATTACCACGTAAGAGTGCATATACTTTGCAACTAAGACTACTTAATTCTAGCTTCGTTGAACAATAAGATACTACAAAGATAAGCCACGTTAAGAAATTTTATATAATTTATAACAAGATGACGAAATATTTATTCATCGTTAAAATAAATATCTGAAATTAAACAATAATAAATAATTTAAAAGTAAATCTTTGGCACTTTTCTATAATGTTTACAAGACAATAATTACAACATACTGACACTGTTTTACCTAAATATCATGTATAAGCCTTTAAAAAACTGTTTAAGTACTTAACAAATTTTATCCAAGTTGCAGCGTTACAAGCTCGTCTTTCATTATACACTTTATTAATTCTTATCTTTTCATATTGATATTGTAGTTTCTTCAACCATTACTTTGATCTTAACCCATGCCTTGATTATTAGATACTAGTACACACGACAGACATATTCGGAAACTGAAACTTGACGTGAAACATACTTTTTTTTTATTAGAACACTAAGCAGTTGAAGAATTCCTTCTTATGATGATGGTTATTAAGTTTTTGGAAGTCGTTTCTTGAAGATGTGAATGAAAATAAAACTCAGTCTTGAAACAAAAAATCACACGACAAGTTTGATAAGAAACATAACAAAAGATAATTTTAGCACCTGTTTTTGTCAAAACTTACAGAAATTAACAGATTTAAAATTACGTAAATAATAATAATTACACTAGTTTGATACAAAACTTTCACGTAAACAACGCCCTCTTTATTCGTGGCTTTATTATAATTATTTTCCGGTTTTAGAATTGTACAATTCCATTCACATTTTTAAGCCATCGGAATACCTGAAGTAAGATGGATGTCCGATATAATTTCTAAATCATTTCAAATTTTCTGTTTACCGACAGCCAAGTATCGCTTCTGTTAATGGCTCGAATAAAACAAATGTATTTAAATAGAATACGAGAATCAGTGAAGAAACTGGCTGTAAGGTGAAACTGGACACCTAAGTTACAAATGTCTAATAAAGTGCAAACAAAAATTAATTTTATACACAGACAAATAATGTTACAACGTTTTTAACCCGATACTAACAAGCAATGACATTTGTACTTGAATAATATCTAACCGTACAGCTTCCTTCAAGCGGTCGGAACCACAGAGAGACAGCTAATAATGATTTCAGTAGAATATATTGTTTAACTAAACGACAATAAACATCTTATACAGAAACGTTCATACGACATACAACGGTGAAGTAGGACAAACACGAGGAAGCTAATGTTGACCTTCAGCATCTTAGCACATTGGAAGACTTGGATGAGTTGTTGACCAGGTCGTTTTAATCGGTCTACTAAAGGGTTATTTATTACTATTTAATGGAGTATATACATTTTTACACCACACGCTATCTATATATATATATACTTTAAATATGTTAACAATTTAACGCCAAGCTAGAATGTTTGCATTTTAAATAAATTATATTCCCGCTCTATGTAATGATAACAATAGAGCAAAATGACTAGTTTGAGAAAGTTTTTACATCTTAATAATATTCTTTGAGAAGTATATTTTTTTTTTCTTCGGGTCAAGGATGTTTTTTTACCTTTTTGGAAAAGTATGAATTTTCGTAAAAATTAATATGTAAATATTTTAAACTTCTAAAGTATAATAATTGTATCTCTCTCTTTATATGTACAGCATATTTTAGTTACTTAGCTGTCAAAGCCTATTCTTTAAAAATATTTTGTCTCAAGACCTGATTAAGTTTAAACTCAGTAGTGGCGTGTAGTTTTTGGCAGTCACTTGGGGAGTTTCGGTTTTGGGACCCTCTGACAACAAAAAACAAACAAACATTAATCCAAAAGTCACATTCAGAAGAAAGTTTAAAATCAGTAATACAAACCAATGAGGTACAATATAACTCTATTCGAATACAATATTAATTCATTCCAAAGATTTAACACCTGACGTAGCTAAACAAATCGCCATTTTAAAGGTTTTGCCCAAGACGTTCTAGTTCGTCCAACATAAAGTCGATGTCTTCTTTTGTGACCCCTGGGTTGGAGATTATGGCACGGAAAAAGTTGGGCGTATTCCCAAGTGGTTGATAACCAATCATCAAAGTACCACTGTCCATCATTTTCCCTTTCAAAGTGGCAGTTATCTAAAAACATAAAAGTGTAAAGATGAATAACTAAAGGTTACACATTACTACAAGAAATGATGAATTATACATTTTGGGGGCCCTGTGCACTCTGGAAAATTTGGCTCTTTTTCCTTAATGCTAGACAGAACGTATGATATATATACACCCTGTATCACAACAACTTTCTTAATTATTATTCAGAGACACACAAGCACTATTAACCGTGACTCGTTGAACTAACAGATAAGCTGAGAAAGCACTGTGGTCATTCTAAAACATAAAATAACGAATCACATTTATGTGTATTGTTATTTTGGGCCAGTTGTGGCGGTCAAATACACCTGTTTGTAGAATCTTGTTGAGATATTTCTTGTTCTGGTGGTTGGGAGCCCCCTCTGAGCTGGGGGCCCTGTGCAAGTGCACCAACTGCACATTCGTTATTCCGGGCCTATCTGTAAACCATAATAAAAGCATACAGGGAGACAACGAATCCGATAAATAAAACCGTAGCCATCAAAACAAAATTAAATATTTAGAATGGTTGCCACCTATAGGAAAGTTGAAAGTAAACTGATTTAAATATTTATGATTTATATGCAAAGGTTAAGTATTCATATACGGTAGTTCTACCTGTATTGTTAGTTGTTAACAAAGCGCTGGAATCTTATAGGAAAGGTTCCTAATGAAAATTTAAACATCAGGATGTTATCTAGTGGATCAATGACCTTATGAATCTTGTCAGTAATGATGAGGCTATGGCCGCAAAGAAATGCGTTTATCTTAATTACAAATTAATAAAGTTATCCAGACTATTAACTTATGAAAATACTCTGCATATTAAGCTTATTTGTATATACACCATTTTTAATGCGCTCGTACAAAGTCTAAATTATTTATTAATTACGGTCGTTTTGGGGTCTCACAACGTTGTTTTGTTACATCTCGTATCTGATCATGCTACATCTGACCAACACGCATCTGGACACTAGACTTGCCGCCTAGTCTCGTATTGCCACGTTTGACCATCCTACATCTGACGAACACGCATCTGGACACTAGCCTTGTCGTCTAGTTTCCATTGCAAAGGCCCTGTCGTAAGTCTGTTATGTTCAAAGCACTCCACTCCTCCATACAAGCTTTCCATAATCTATCTTATATACGAGGATGACAGTTCCCAGTGCCTCTTTCAATGGTCCGATCACACAGAAATCTAAAGGCACTGCGTAAGACGACTTAACCAGCATGTCTTGCCCCCAGTGGCACAGCAGTATGTCTGCGGACTTACAACGCTAGAAACCGGGCTTTGATACCCATTGTGGGCAAAGCACAGATGGCCCATTGTGTTGCTTTGTGCTTAACTACAAACAAACAAACCAGTATGTCTTCGTAAGCAATAGCATAAATGTTAATTTTATTCACCAGCTGTTTCAAGTATGCGACAGTTGACGAAAATATGATTGGAAGCCTTATATCTTGGTGAACCCATACCTTGATGGCCTTGTTTACAGATCGAGATATTTCTTGACTATGTTGCATACTGCTACCTGCTATATATGCAAATCTTTTGCCACTTTCATTTGTATTCGTTTATTCTCATCCGTTACAAGACTATGCTTATCACAGCTGGGATACTGCTTGTTGTATAAGGGATAGCCCCTTCTTGGAAATTCTAAATCCTCGATCTGAACACATCTTTATGGTCTGAGTGTATCAATATTTTGCGTCGGAAGGGTGCTCCACTCGCAATCTGAGGGTCGTGGGTTCGAATCCCCGTCCCACCAAACATGCTCGCTCT
>NW_013668084.1:115732-118856 GCF_000517525.1 Limulus polyphemus
TTTCAGCCGTGGGGGAGTTATAATGTGACGGTCAATCCCACTGTTCGTTGGTAAAGAGTAGCCCAAGAGTTGGCGGTGGGTGGTGTTGACTAGCTCCTTTCCTATAGTATGTAAAATGGTTTTAGATGAGCGCTTGTTAGTAATTACACATTTTTGTAGTGAACTGTCATCAATTTTCACGAGCTAAAGAGAAAGGTTCTGATAATGTCAAATGTAAATTTTTAAATCCTATAAGTCAGCGTTACCCAAAACTTGTCATCCACGCCCCCATTAATAAATATGATTTCTTGCGTGCCCTCTCTTTTCTTTTTTTAATTAAAATGCTGTATGCATTGTAGTAATTACTTATTATGTTCATTAATAAAAAAAAATTTTAAAACGATTAATTTTGCATTATTGTACTATTTGTTTGTTTTGAAGTTAAGCAACATGCTATACAGTTTCTAGCGTTGTACGTCCGCAGACGTACTGCTGTGCCACTGGAGGGTGGGGGGATATTGCACTATTTACTCTACCCTAATCACCTGCCTTCCCCAAGAGATTATTTGCTCCCCCTGGGGAGCACGTTACTGAAGTTGTTTTTAATTGTCACTAATTGGCTGGGGTTTGTTTTGATATTAATTTCTTTCAGACTTCAATTAATCAAGTTTCTGATGATAAATTTAAATGTCAAAAATGTTATGCGTGACTAGTTATGAAGATTTTAGTACCTACTGTACGTAATGAACTTAATGTTGATGAATCAGATGACAGTCATTGTTCAAAGAATTCCCCGGTGGCTCAGTGGTAAGTTTGAGGGCTTATAACACTATAATTCGGGGTTCAATACCCGCGGTTGGTACAGTGCAGATAGCACTTTCTAAAGTATTGTGTTTGTTTTAGAATTGGGCTATTTGCTATGTCCACCACAAAGGAATCGAACCCCGGATTTTAACTTTGGAAATCCGTAAATTTACCGCTGTTCCACTGGAGGGCACAGTATTGGGCTCAAAAACAAATAAACGTTTAAGAATCATATAAGTTTCATCTTTAAAATGCTTTCTTGAGACAGATCTCCATCAACCCTAACTTTCACAACTGCCTAATGACTTTTTTTTCAATAATCCTATTTTAGAGTTTATCCTTTTACGTCTTGTAAAAACAAAAGTGGGAAAACCTTTTTACCGAAAGTTTCTTAAAAGAAAATGTTAAAGATTCTCTTAATGCCTTCTTTGAAAAAAAAATAGAGGTCTCTGAGTACACCTGTAAAATTTTTCTTTTTCACAAGCTGTCAGTAGAAGGTGATACGCGTTGTGGAGCTTCAAAGGTATTGTAAATTTAAATATACATTTAGGAGCATCATTAATTCTACATTTTAATTTTTGTTTCACTTTTTTACTCCATATTTACCGAAGTTTTTATTTGGAAATATTATTATTTTAGTAGACTCCTTTTAACAGCTTTTTCCTAGTTTCAGTTTTTATTTTATTTTTATTTTGAAACTGATATGATTTTTTGAATTGACTAGTTATTTTAATATTTTTGTCTGCTGAGAAACGATTAGAACAAAGACTTATACTAGCTGAAGAATAGAAGCATGGCTTATTATACTTGTGTTTTATTATATACTAGCTTGGTTACCCGTCCCCTAGATGGAAGTTATGTAAATTCATGACTAACGAAAGGTTATCTTGGGACATGTAAAGTTGCTTCCTTTACATGTAAAACGCCCATAAAAACTGCAAAACATAAAATGTGAAACAACAGTTTTTATATATCTCCGCATAGACCAAACTAACTTTCATGTCAAATTTGGTGAAGATGCATCAATAGGGGGCGAACTGGTGGTAAAAAAACACACACGCAAATACGCCCATAAAAATTGCAAGACGCAAAATGCAAAACTGAAAATATTTATGTACCCCCCGCATGGACCCAATGAACCACCACTTCAAATTTGGTGAAGATCCATCCCTACCCTGCGATGTAGTTACATGAACAGACAACAGACAGTAATATTATATTTATATAGATACACACACACACACACAAAATACGAAACCTGTTGACTTAACTTGCAATATATATATCAATATTATGTATATATATATAATATTTCCCTTGTTTTTCAGAGTTTTTTGAAAGTGGTTAATTTAACATAAAATAATTAGCAAGAAAAGGAAATACGGTTAGTAGCAAAAGGATTAACATTTACTCCCACAAATAAACCCAATAAAATACAGCTGGTAGAGATACGTATATATATCAATACGATAGGAAATTAAGGCTTAATGAATACTTTTATGAAGTTTCAAATAAAGATGAACCCTTAGTAAAAGGTAAATAAGATTTTTATCCTGTTCAAGGAATAAATCCTAAATTACAGTTAACTTGTAAAAACAATTGAATTATATTCTGTTACTGGAAAACAAGCGAAGGATAATCTAACATTGATAGAGTGGAAGTTGCTCAAGAATCTTAAAAATTCGAACATGATATTTCAAAAAGTGGATCAAGATAAAATATGGGTAATTATGACCCAACAATTTTATAATCACATAGCTTATGAACGTTTAAATGATACAAAGAGATGCATACATTTCATTAAAGAATTATCAAATAATTCGGTTGCTGAATTTTAAGGTGGTATTAAAAAAATAAAAATATTTTATTTTAAGAAATTCAGAAATTGGGTATTCCTAAAATCCATAAGTCAAAAGCGATTAATGAATTATTGTTGGAAGCAAACGAGTAAATTTATTCGTATTGGAAAAACTCCCAGTATTCCAGGAAGACCAATTGTAGGAAGTAATCAAACATTACTGACCATTCAGTTGACCTTTCGGACATATTGTTAAAACCATATTCCGACACTTAATACGGATGATTTCGAATCTGTTGAAAAATTGCCAAAAAATTTGAAGAAAATTGGAGTTTTGTTTCCTTAGAAGCGATAGCTCTGTATCTAAGTATTGAACATGACTATGAACTTAAAGCTGTTGAAAGTTTTAGGTGTGGTAGCTCTGTATCTAAGTATTGAATGTGACTATGAACTTAAAGCTGTTGAAAGTTTTAGGTGTGGTAGCTCTGTATCTAAGTATTGAATGTGACTATGAACTTAAAGCTGTGGAAAGTTTTCTAGATA
>NW_013668084.1:119760-129152 GCF_000517525.1 Limulus polyphemus
CAATAAACAAATAAATTAGCTTTATCTTCAATGTTTGTTTTTTTGTAGTTAAGCACAAAGCTACACAATGGGCTATCTGTGCTCTGCCTACCACGGGTATCGAAACCCGAATTCTAGCGTTATAATCCGCAGACATACCGCTGTGCCACTGGGGGGGTGGGTGTTTATCTTCGAAATAAATAATAAAGGATTGTCCTTGTTAGATGTGTTGGTAAGTGCTTTACCAGAAACAAAAATTGTAACTGATATTTTTTATTAACCCACAAACTCTCATCAATGTGTATATTTTTAATAATCATTTGAAGCATATAAAATTAAATGTTCCTGCAAATCTTATATATATATATTACATATTTGAATACTGCAAATAAGGTATTTCCTCACACAAATTACCAAAATAACAAAAAGTTAAAAGGAACATAAACGTCCAAAACCAGCCTTTAAAGAAACAAAAGACATTTAAAACTGTAACGGCCAAGTTATACACGTATATGTTTAAAACAAAAAGACTGACTTATTAAAAAATGCATGAATAACGTTGAAACCAGATCGTCAAAAAAAAACAAAAAACAAATGCAGACCATGATTTACGTGAACAGCTTCAAAAGCTAACATGATGAATAAAGAAACAAGTGAAGATCTGGTGTCTGGAGTTAAAGACTCTATATACATTGGGCTGAAGGTTGAGGTGTTAAAAGTGTACAAAAAATATTTTATTTTATGCTCAAGTTAAGTATATACCAATAATTTCAAAGCGAGGCTTCTATCCCAGAAAAAAAAATCTTTTCTTCGTTTTTTTTCTCTAGATAATGTTGTTATCGAGAAATGTTCTTTGAAAATGAAATTGTACGGTTATAACGATCTCTGCGACGTTATGTTTCACTACTGTATACATATAGATATTTGAGTTCATCACTCAAACTGAGATCAAACGTAACTGAAAGATACTGTTCTAGAGAAACTCAGGCAAAAAGTCAAAAAAAGGTTTACGACATCTTACCTGACCGAGCTTAATTTCTCTTTCTCTGTTGTGGGGCATCTTCCTCAGACTAGGTGGGACGTACCAGAAACTAACGTTCACACACTCTGGCTGCAATTATCACACATTTGTTTAGTATACGAACAGTAGTCGCAAAAACAAGTAAGTATCAGGTTATAATAATACAGACCCCTCTTTTGTGACACAAGTTGTTTAAAAGAAAGAAGCGTCTTTTTTTTTTAATTTTGTCTACAGAAATGTGTAGTAAAATATTTGTATTTTGAAATGCCGAAACGTTGAAAAGTAAATCAATTACTTTCTTACAGGTATCTGCCTTTTTTACTTTATTATGAATATTAAGTAAAACTATTAATTTGTGCGAAAAATATAACTTCTTTGTTTTGATTTTTTTCACGCTATACAACATGTAATTTTCCACTTCTGTGCCTTGTTACAACTGTTAGTTCTACATAAAAATAACTGCTAAGTTGTTAGGAAAATTAAAAAAAAGGACTTAAGTATAAATCAAACCCACCTCTTCCAACACCATGTAAAACCTGTTTCCCCTTTCATTTATCTTCCTCACCATATAACTAGAAAAAAAGAAGTATGTCAAATTTATATCAAAGTCATAGTTCCATGGATAGTTTACAAGCTACGGAACCTGTTAGTCTAACTTGTAATACGTACGAGATATAAATGGATATTTCGTGTGTTATATTGTATAGGTCGATAATAGTTTACGACCACCTCATATCATAGTTTTAGAACTCGGAATTATTCCGCCGAACGGAAAAATGCAACGGCCATGAACATTGAAATATCATTTTGTTGAACCATACATACAATAAAAATGAGTGATTAATGTCAATTTCATATGTAATGACATTTTATATTCTGAATAGATCGTTCCTATTAGTTAATATTGACCAAAAATGATATATCTTCACACGCATGTTAAAATAAACTTCATTTGTCTAATGTTATTTTTCACAGTATAAAACACAGTAAATAATAGGACTAGATAATACAGTGATTAGTGATCTCATTTAAAGTACGTTAAAAACGTTGTATATTATTAACCCTGTAATTACCGAGGGGAGAAAATCCATTGATTTTTGTAAACACATTTACTAAACTGTTTATGCACTAAATTGTTTAGGATTTAATTAATTTGTTGGTTACAGGATCTCTAAAAATATACGAGTAACACACAGGAAAAAGCAAATAAAAATACAATTATTATATATGTTTTGTCGCAGTTATGCTCACTATCTTATCATGTTCCGGATAAGATGATTAGGTTAATAACTTTGGACCGCAAATGTCTTCTATACTGTTACGGATGCATGCTACAAAAATGTTATTGCTGTTGTTCTTGTCGCTCAATCGCAAATATAAAAAAACTATATTGTTTAATGTGAGTTCTATTGAAACCACAGCCAAGGAAACGAGCTTGGAGAATTTTATACACCTAATTATAGAGTTTATTTGTGTGGCTTACAAAATAACGAAAATAATTAACAACACATTAAAACACATGTAGAAAACGGGTTTGGAAAAGTTCAACCACCTTAATTATGGAGTTTGTTTGTGTGTTTTACAAAATGACAAAAATAATTAACAACACATTAAAACACATGTAGAAAACGGGTTTGGAAAAGTTTAACCACCTTAATTATGGAGTTTATTTGTGTGTGTTCTACAAAATGACAAAAATAATTAACAACTCATTAAAACACATATAGAAAACGGATTTTGGAAAAGTTCAACCACCTTAATTATAGAGTTATTTTGTATGGCATATTACATGATATTAATAATCATATTCTCTACAAACATTTATTTTAACGAGTGGTCTGAACTATTCATTATCTCACGGAAATGGTTCTTACGTCTTTTAACATAGTAAAAATTATGTCTCACGTGTTCTATTTGTCATATATATTTTTTCTTATGATAATATTTGAGAAACTTGGTTATTATATTACAAATATAACCGACAACATCCCAAGCCAGTTGACATCTAGATTTATACTCTTCAACTTTTCAACTCTTTAATTAAATACATTTAAAATAGTTCCTTTCTTTCGGCGTCATAAACTTGCCATAAAAAAACATCATTAAACCAAACTGAACAAAGAAGGAAGTACCGTAGTGGAAGTTGGAACAATTTCCGCGTTTTATCATTAAAAAGTGGTCAGAAGTTAGAAGAACAAAGTGATTGGCTAAAGTTTGAGTGACTACAACATATTTAACTCTTAAAGGGTTTTTCAGAGATAAAAACAAAACCACACTGGCTGAAAGTTTGAGTGATTCTTCGTTTTAATTCTTAATATGTTTCTTTGGCGTTTATAATGAGAAACTGACTGACTGGAAACTTGAATCACTCATGTTTTGTTTTTTAATTCTTAGATAGTTTTTCCAATAGGTGGTTTCTTTATATTCAACATCACCATAACTTAAAACACAACTGACCTCTACAGTATTTTTTCTGTACTAATGACACATCAAATGTATTGGCAACTACAGCCCTCAACAATTCATGTATGGGTTTTAGGGTTTTACTGTCTTATGAAAAGTTATATTTAGGAACAACTTGATCAAGGCATTTTATCAACATCGAAATGATTTAATATAATTAAAATAAACTATTCTATTATCAGAATCGATCATAATATGTTCTATAAAATAAAATGTTGTAACGTGTACCGAGTTATTTAACACTCTGCAGCTTTTACACGTATAGGGTAAGCGTTGAGTCATGCATAAGTGACAGCGTTACATAATGAACAATGTAAATAAAACACTATTGTTGAAATGGCATTGAACACAGTATTAACACTGTGCTAACGCCCAGTTATGGTACTAATGATGGTCACCGATACCAGAACATTAACATATATTTTGACAATATTCTATCTTATCAACTTTATCAATGTATTATTTACAATCTTGTACAGACGAGAAACTTGACGTCTTACGGTTAACATGCATGATAGTTGCATGCCGGGAATGGTTTAGTGAATATTTTATCTGTATTAATTTATCATTGTGAGAACCATATACATATAATAATAAGAAAATATATTAAAATCTTTTTCTTCCTTTCTGTTCAATGACCTGATGATGTAGAAGGTCATATTACAGAAAACATGAAACTTTTTAAACTAAAAATAATTACATAGTTTAAATAAGTTTCCCTTGAAATGTTTGTCTATGAAAATACTTACTGTGTCATGTCGAATAAATGATCAATGTGTTTCTCATAGCCTTTCATGCCCTACAAAGAATATAACGTTACTCATAAAATAGCCTGGACATTGATAATAGTTTATACATGTTTGTATTCCAAGCAGCATAAAGTAAACTTAAGTTTCTGAACAGTTTATATACATTTCTTTATTTCAAACAAGTTAAGGTAGCCTAGAAACTGGTAACAGTTTATACATGTTTGTATTCCAAGCAGCATAACGTAATCTATAAGTTTCTGAACAGTTTATATACATTTCTTTATTTCAAACAAGTTAAGGTAGCCTAAAAACTGGTAATAGTTTATACATGTTTGTATTCCAAGCAGCATAAAGTAATCTATAAGTTTCTGTACAGTTTACAATTTATATACATTCTTTCATTTCAAACAAGGTAAGGTAGCCTAGAAACTGGTAACAGTTTATACATGTTTGTATTCCAAGCAGCATAAAGTAATCTATAAGTTTCTGTACAGTTTACAATTTATATACATTCTTTCATTTCAAACAAGGTAAGGTAGTACCTACTTGAAATACCAAAATGTTTAAACTGTTTTTAGTTGCTGTTTACGTAATCATAATAAGAGATTGTATAAGCTGTTTCCAGGAAAGTAGTCTAGAAGCTTTTGTGCACTTTGTACATTCCCTTATTCCAAACAATATAATGTCGTCTGGCGATTCTTAACGGTTTATTCATACATGTATTTGTATTTAAACAAAAATGATCACACAAAAGAACTGTATGTCATTGGTGTCTAATAATTAACTTATAATTTTATAAAGTTGTTTTAACTGTCAAATTCCTAACATGTTATACAGCGTACGAGTAATATCGAAGACGTGGATTTATACGACAACTTTTGACTGCGAGAAGGCAAGATTATAAAGATATAACAAAAAATAAGCCATTTAAACTTTCTTGTTTCATTTGTTGTTTCTAGGCATTGTTGATTTGAAAATATAATTTCAATACTAAAGAGCGTGGCTAGCCACATAACAAGTCAATGAAAAGCATAAATAGCCACTTTACAAGGAAATGCAACAAATTCTCAGTAAATAACCTGGCCTTTAAGTTAAGATGGAACTATTTTTATTTCAGAAAGAAAGAGTTATAAACACACATTGATCTCTAATTTCATGATATTCTTTATTCCTAACCTAGTGCTGCTTTAGAAAATAAAGGCGATAATGTAACGAGACGCAGTTACAGTGCTAAAAACATGATTTACAAGTATGTTTGAATTAGAAAAGTTATCATTGCGTATATCCAACAGAACATTGTCTTATAAAATCAACGTATTTAAATCCACTTCACCATAAGTAATCTTACAACTATGTTTGTCCAATCTGTCTCATGAAACTATAGAAGTGTTTTTGTAGTGTAAGTACACTTTGCAGATTCTCTCCAGCAGAAAACTAAGCTTTCTTAGTTCTGTTACAGTTGCTTATCTTTGTACCGTAATATAAGTTTCATTACCTTGGAGCGCCACATCAGCCACAGTTTGAAGATGTCGTTATGCCGGCCGCATTGTATAACTTTATCGCCGGTGTCATAAGTGACGTCATAATGCTTATCTTGTTGGAACAAATAGTCTGCACACAGCATATTACAGCTTATAAGAAGACCCTAATTAAGAAAACGATAATGTTGAATGTATAAATTTTGTAGTCATTCTATAGAGACGTTAACATAAGGAATGTCATACTCTTATTGTTTAATTAAATATTTTACTTTTATTCTGAAGTAGGTCTTGGAAGAATTACTTTATTATTGCTATTAAGAAAGCCTTGAATATTAATAACACGTCGTGTTATTTACTCGGGCTTTGACATTTCTTACTGAATTTTTATTGTATTTGTATATATAAGGATTATATAGTTGTAATTCTGTACTTTGTTACCAATAGAGAACTATGTGTATATACCAAAGGTTTAATAGTTGTAATTATGTACTTTGTTACCAATAGAGATATTTTTGTGTATGTACCAAAGGTTTAATAGTTATAATCCTTTACTTTGTTACCAATAGAGATATTTTTGTGTATGTACCAAAGGTTTAATAGTTGTAATTATGTACTTTGTTACCAATAGAGATATTTTTGTGTATGTACCAAAGGTTTAATAGTTATAATTATGTACTGAACTATTAAACCTTTGGTATATACACATAGTTCTCTATTGGTAACAAAACTATTAAACTTTCGGTATATACACATAGTTCTCTATTGGTAACAAAGTACATAATTATAACTATTAAACTTTTGGTACATACACATATCTCTATTGGTAACAGAGTACATAATTATTAATTATGTACTTTGTTACCAATAGAGAACTATGTGTATGTACCAAAGTTTAATAGTTATAATTTAAAAGTTAGTATTTTGTACACTCGCACAAAGAGAGTTTAGCGTCATTATTAAAAATATGTGTGAAAGTTTCTCACCAGATGTGTTTAAAATTATTACCTACAAAAATAAAATATATAACTATTTACTCCTTACGTCTTCTTTGAAGTGAACCGTTGAACATTGCAATAGAGAACCCATCAGCTTATGGGGGTTCCACGTCACAGATTGAGACCTACAATGGACGAGAAGCTTGTATTTCATCTACTTTCAGCTTCAAGCATCAAAAGAGGTAATAAAAGGATAAAACAGATATAACATTCTAAAAACAATGTATTACAATGGGCAGAAATTACACCGAAAACAAAATATTATATACAAGACTACTAGTTCATATACACAAGACTACTAGTTCATATACACAAGACTACTGGTTCATATACACAAGACTACTAATTCATATGTACAAGACTACTAGTTCATATACACAAGACTACTAGTTCATATACACAAGACTACTAGTTCATATGTATAAGACTACTAGTTCATATACACAAGACTACTAGTTCATATACACAAGACTACTAGTTCATGTAAAATGTATACGTTTCTCAGAAGGTAACTTGTTGTTTTTTTTGTTACCTGTAAAAAATTATAAGTTTTGTTGTGAAATAGGCAATTTTAGCATAAATGAAAGAGCTTGAAAAGGTTTATTTTAAAATTTTATAATTTTTAAGTACGTCTTTAAAAATATTTACTTTAAATTTTGTAAATATTATTTAAATATATAGGGAAAGTTTAAATCCCAGTATCAAAATTTTAGATATGTTGGTGGAAATCCCAGTAGCAAAATCTTATATTCTTTTAGATAGAAAAAAATGCTTCGAGATATTAAAGATTTTTGTAGTTTAACCCACTGACAGACAACAGGGATTATTTTTTATTGATTCATGTGTTAGCAGCCTTCCAACTTTTAAAAACCTGTAGCTTGAACATTCGTATAAGTAAAAATATTTACATGCTATAAAACATTTACATTTATAAGATTGATTTAGATACTCCTAAATACTGAAAACATTCAGATAACTATGATCCTTATCCTGGTTTATATACTCGACCAACATATCTAAGATTTTGATACTGGGATTTCCACCAACATATCTAAGATTTTGCTACTGGGATTTCCACCAACATATCTAAGATTTTGCTACTGGGATTTCGATCAACATATCTAAGATTTTGTTACTGGGATTTCCACCAATATATCTAAGATTTTGATACTGGGATTTCGACCAACATATCTAAGATTTTGATACTGGGATTTCGACCAATATATCTAAGATTTTGATACTGGGATTTCCACCAACATATCTAAGATTTTGCTACTGGGATTTCGACCAACATATCTTCAGTAGCTTAAGGTTAGTTTGACTTACCAACAGAATTTTTTTCTGTCCGAGTACAATTAAATGAAATGCATGGCACAAAAGAAATGTCACAGTTGTCGATGTCTCTGATCTACTGAGAGCTGACCGCACTTTATAAGAATAATGTTTCAAGTACACTGTGGCAAATCGTGTTTAGTCTAATGGCCGTGATGTCTAAAAGTCTGAGTAACATGCATAGTATGAAAAAAAAATGTCACAGATATCGAAGTCTCTGATCTACTGAGAGCTAACCGCACTTTACAAGACACATAGGCCCGCTATTGTACGTGGATGTCAGGTTCTAAGACCATTGTTAACAAACCAAAGATACAAACGTCCAGTGGTACTGCATTGGAGACTGGGATCTGTGAGTCCAGTTGCTTTGGTCATCTTTCTCCTGAAAACATTCGTTGATTTCGAAGTGTGGCTGGACACTTGTGAGCTTTCGTCATTTTCAACTCTTTGTTTATTACCTTTTTAATGATACTTGGAGTTATGCCCAGCTTCATCACATTGTGACAGCATACATTCAGAAGGCCTCTAGCAGCATCAGTCAAATAACTCTTTTCTACCACCTGTGACATAGCCGGCCTCCACTTAAAGGGTCAACGCTTGTCAGTGCAACCCCTGGGATTGTCGTATAATGCTCAACTCAACATCACAGTGGGTTTTCTGGGCCAAAGGGTTTTCTTTACTTTATAAACATGGGTCTTACTACTGATTAGCTTAGGGTGTGTTTTCGGAGCCTACTGCTGCTCTAAACAATCTTTTATGTGAGCTTTTCTTCTTCCATGGAGAGTATTAAACTCTTTTTTTTTTTTGAAAGGTAGTGCCCTATGATTTTTTACATGACTTTACAATCTCACTAAATAAATGTCCTCGGAAAAAACTGTGACATATTTAACGAGCCATTAAATAATCCATGGCAGTATTTGCAATGTTTAATGTCGGATATTTGCTGTGAACCAAATATGTATATATATATATATATAAATGCTAAATATGTCTTCCGTGATGACACGCCACTGTATGAACATGTGCAAATATTTCTTGTAAATTCTAATAATTCATGAATGAAAGCAAAGGAGAATATTTAATAACATGTCAACCACACTATATCTGCCATATCCACTGCCGACGAGGCCTTTCGTCAATACCAGAGCTCACCAGGCCAGCTGGGAACGACAGACATAGTAGTGGTCTAGGTGCCATTTATACCATCAAATGCATGAACAATACCTGCTATGTTGTGATTAAATAAGTAAAGTGTAGTTATTATCAATTTTATTTAAGTTATTTACAAACCATGAATAAATAAGTAAAGTGTAGTTATTATCAATTTTATTTAAGTTATTTACAAATCATGATAAATAAGTAAAGTGTAGTT
>NW_013668084.1:130139-136037 GCF_000517525.1 Limulus polyphemus
AGTTATTTACAAACCATGAATAAATAAGTAAAGTGTAGTTATTATCAATTTTATTTAAGTTATTTACAAATCATGATTAAATAAGTAAAGTGTAGTTATTATCAATTTTATTTAAGTTATTTACAAATCAGAATTATTAATACGTTCATTTTATTTTTATTATCAATTATTTATTGATTTTATTATTGTTTTTAAACTTTGAATTAACTTTATTATCTTTCACTCGTGTTAACTTTCTCTAATTATTCTAAAATACAATAAGAAGATATTTGGGCAGCTGGTTGTTGACGAATTAATACAATATTGAATTTTTATTGCGTAAAAGCTTGATTTGCATATAAATATCAGATATTTATGCTGTTATGTTGCTTATATTAAAAAAAAATGATCAGCCTACCTCTCAATGCCTGCCAAACGAGATTTGTACTTTTGCGAGAGTAGACAGCCTCCACCCCAAGCAGCCTGTAGAAATATATTAAATTCGTACTGTGTTTAAACCCTAACTAGTTGAAATTTCGAATGCCAGAATTGTCAACTTTCCTTAGTTAATTGCAGTATAAATTATATTGCACAGCCAGACATTTAAAATAGTGTATAATGAAAGCTAAATTTAAAGTCATTATAACAAAATTTTAAAAAAGAAAACAAAAACTTCCGACAAATTGATAACGTATATTTAATTTACCTTTAAATCGTTTGTGAAATTTGTTGATTTTACGCGAACTTAATATGCATTTTTATTCAATATGACGCTTTAATTTCTCATTAAGTAAAGACGATTTTTACAAGAGTTAAGCAGCCTGTAACTACAACAATAAATTACATTATAAAATATAAAAGGCGTACGTTATAAAAATGTTTTGTTGAAGTAATTCAAAACGAACACACACATATTGTAATTGCAATCATAACATCCAACTGGTTTTGACTCCAGCCAACTACATTCAGTAGTTGATCAGCTTATATTCAAACAACAACGTTTGTTCAAACAACCGAGTTGTCTTGACTCCAACCAACCACATTCAGTAGTTGATCAGCTTGTGTTCAAACAGCCGAGTGGTCTTGACTCCAACCAATCACATTCAGTAATTTATCAGCTTATATTCAAACAACAAAGTTTGTGGAAAGAACCAAGTGGTCTTGACTCCAACCAACCACAGTTAGTAGTTGATCAGCGTATATTCAAACAACAAAGTTTGTTCAAACAACCAAGTGGTTTTGACTCCAACCATCCACATTCAGTAGTTGATCAGCTTGTGTTCAAACAACAAAATTTCTTGAAACGACCAAGTGGTCTTGACTCCAACCAACCACAGTTAGTAGTTGATCAGCTTATATTCAAACAACAAAGTTTGTTGAAACAACCAAGTGGTCTTGACTCCAATCAACCACAGTTAGTAGTTGATCAGCTTATATTCAAACAACAAAGTTTGTTCAAACAATCAAGTGGTTTTGACTCCATCCAACCACATTCAGTTGTTGATCAGCTTGTGTTCAAACAACAGTTTGTTGAAAGTTTACACCATAAAATTGTCAAATGTTTCTTGTTCTTACTTTTCATTCCACGAAATATAGATAACTTATATTATCTTGACCTTTGACTTATTGCCACTATTCGATTGACGTCTACATCATGCACAGTTCTGGAATAAATATTGTAATTTATGTACTAAAACACTATAAGTAAAATTTTCCCGTTCACTTTGGCACAAACAATAAGTCAACTCTGAGATCTGCATTAGGAGGGTGTATTTACCAGTAAAAATAATCTTTTACATTTGAAATAACACAACAAAAGAAGTTACTCACATCTACATGAAGCCACATGTCGTATTTTTCACAGATGTCAGCCAGAGGATGAATAGGATCAAAAGCACCAAGCACCGTGGTTCCAACTGTACAGTTGACAAAAAACGGTCTTTGACCTTTGGCTTTTGCCTCACGAACTCTCTTTTCTAACTCTGCTGGAATCATTTTACCCCTGAAAAACACCTAACCGATTAATGAAAAAAAAGGATCTTATATTTTAATCATAACAAATGCTTAAAATGCAGGAAATTCAATGGTATAAAAATCTTTAGTCTACTTCCTATATCACAAATTCCTGTTCAAAAGTAAAAACATTTTATTGTCCACACTAAAGAATAACTTCTAAAAATACGATACTTGACTAATAGAATTAAATTATAACATTAACTACACCTAATGAATAAAAGTAATGAATCGGAACCAACTTCTGTCATATGTATGTATGCTTAAATAGATTACACAATGTTTTATAATTATGACCCAAACTCAACTGCCAGTTAAAATAAGATCTACTAAGAGTACAGCTAGTAGTGAGGTACTTCTTTTTCATTGTTCCCAGAGGTTACTTGTCCAAGAAGGTATCTTCAATAGGAAACTGATTCAGGTAACTTGATACTAAGTACCTCAAGACCAATCTTTTTCATTGTTCCCAGAGGTTACTTGTCCAAGAAGGTATCTTCAATAGGAAACTGATTCAGCTAACTTGATACTGAGTACCTCAAGACCAATCTTTTTCATTGTTCCCAGAGGTTACTTGTCCAAGAAGGTATCTTCAATAGGAAACTGATTCAGCTAACTTGATACTAATGGTCTTAAGGTGCTTAGTATCAAGTTAGTTGAATCATTTCTTTTTGGAGATACCTTCTTGGACAAGTAACCTCTGGGAACAATGAAAAAGAATGGTCTTTAGGTACTTAGTATCAAGTTAGCTGAATCATTTCTTTTTGGAGATACCTTCTTGGACAAGTAACCTCTGGGAACAATAAAAAAGAATGATCTTGAGGTACTTAGTATCAAGTTAGCAGAATCATTTCTTTTTGGAGATACCTTCTTGGATAATTAACCTCTGGAAAAATCATTTTCCTATTGGAGGCACCACCTTCGATGTGTGAACACGCGGAACAACAAACATGCAATCTGACTTTGTATTTTATGTAACTTCAAGTTTTGTGAAAGCATGGTTGTTCAAAAGTTCAAATCAAAAGGTAGTAACTTCATTGATGGCATACATTTATATATCACGTAATTCATACATTTATATGTCACATAACTCATACATTTATATATCACATAATTCATACATTTATATGTCACGTAATTCGTACATTTATGTATCACATAATTAATACATTTATATGTCACGTAATTCGTACATTTATGTATCACATAATTCATACACTTATATATCACATAATTCGTACATTTATATATCACGTAATTCATACATTTATATGTCACGTAATTCATACATTTATATGTCACGTAATTCGTACATTTATATGTCACGTAATTTGTACATTTATATATCACATAATTCATACATTTATATGTCACGTAACTCATATATTTATATATCACATAATTCATATATTTATATGTCACGTAATTCGTACATTTATATATCACATAATTCATACATTTATATGTCACGTAATTCATACATTTATATGTCACATAATTCATACATTTATATGTCACGTAGTTCATACATTTATATGTCACGTAACTCATACATTTATGTATCACATAATTCATACACTTATATATCACATAATTCGTACATTTATATATCACGTAATTCATACATTTATATGTCACGTAATTCGTACATTTATATGTCACGTAATTCGTACATTTATATATCACATAATTCATACATTTATATGTCACGTAATTCATACATTTATATGTCACGTAACTCATACATTTATATGTCACGTAATTCATACATTTATATGTCACGTAACTCATACATTTATATGTCACGTAATTCATACATTTATATGTCACATAATTCATACATTTATATATCACATAATTCATACATTTATATATCACATAATTCATACATTTATATGTCACGTAATTCGTACATTTATATGTCACGTAATTCATGCATTTATATATCACGTAATTCATACATTTATATATCACATAATTCATACACTTATATATCACGTAATTCGTACATTTATATGTCACGTAATTCATACATTTATATATCACATAATTCATACATTTATATGTCATGTAATTCATACATTTACATATCACGTAATTCGTACATTTATATGTCACGTAATTCATACACTTACATATCACATAATTCGTACATTTATATGTCACGTAACTCATACATTTATATGTCACGTAATTCATACATTTATATGTCACGTAACTCATACATTTATATATCACGTAATTCATACATACATTTATATGTCACGTAATTCATACATTTACATATCACGTAATTCGTACATTTATATGTCACGTAATTCATACACTTACATATCACATAATTCGTACATTTATATGTCACGCAATTTGTACATTTATATATCACATAATTCATACATTTATATATCACATAATTCATACAATTATATGTCACGTAATTGATACATTTATATATCACGTAATTTGTACATTTGTACGTGATATAACTTATCCTTCTAGCCTGGACTTAATAAACTCAACATAGCTGGAGAATCGACGTCAGAAACCATACATGAAGTATGTAGTACCGCAGAAATAGCAACCCCAGTTTGTCCATCACGAATATAGACTTATCTTAAATGCTTCAATATTTGCACGAGGTATGATTATTATCATATTAAATTATGTTATTGATGTATCAAGTAAACTAATATTCCAGTGCTCGTACATATTCCAAATTACACTGTAATTGGGGTAACTAATCTTTCATGGACACACAGAGATCTGTGATCGGAATGTGATGCCAAAGAAAACTCCTTCTGTACAGGCTTTAACGTATTAATGTTGAAAAATGAAAGGCCTATTTCTTACCTACGACTTGTCAACAGTATCTTTAACAGATGTTACAACAATACCTCTTAAATAAATGATGCCTCTATAGAGCTATATACAAACTAAACACAGCATACAACAGATACCAAGGATTCGCTTTATTAATCACACATTTTTCGTCAAATATATAATTATAAACAGAAAAGAAAACACCGGAAATATTTACATTTTCTCATTATATCGTTTCAATAGAAATGAATTCCGTAAAACAGACAAAACTTTTAGTCAGTGAAATGTTCTTAGAAATTCAGGAGTTTTGATTGTTGTTTTTTTCATGTTGATTATCAGCAACGTAACATTCTAACATTAATGATAATTAATAGAAGCATGGTTGGCGAGTATGAACTGTGAGTTAACATTAATGATAATGGACTCGAATTGTACTCCTTTCCTTAGTCGATCTTTCAACAAGAAATTATCTTTAAATCCTCGTTTGGTACCGTGAATCTTAAAAAGGAAAAAGGTGTTTAATGTTAGTTGTACGTAAGTTTTGTTACTCTTGAGTTTTCTTAAACTCATCAGATGAAAACGAAATAAAAGGTATCATTACACGCTTTTATCACAGTTTTATAAAATGACTCAAAACGTTAGTTTCATAAAACGACTCAAACTGTTAGTTTTATATAACCACTCAAACTGTTTGCCTTATATAACGACTCAACGTGTTAGTTTTATAAAACGACACAAACTGTTAGTTTTATAAAAAGAATCACATTGTTAGTTTTATATAACGACTCAAGTTGTTAGTTTTATAAGACGACTCAAACGGTTAGTTTTATAAAAAGAATCAAATTGTTGGCCTTATATAACGACTCAAAATGTTAGTTTAATAAAACGACACAAACTGTTAGTTTTATAAAAAAAATCACATTGTTTGCCTTATATAATGACTCAAAGTGTTAGTTTTATAAAACGAATCACATTGTTAGCTTTATATAACGACTCAAGTTGTTAGTTTTATAAAACGACACAAATTGTTAGTTTTATAAAAAAGAATCACATTATTTGCCTTATATAACGACTCAAAGTGTTAGTTTT
>NW_013668084.1:137037-140532 GCF_000517525.1 Limulus polyphemus
TTTGTGAATTGCCATTTTCTATGTGATCCTTAGCTGTCTTTGTGAAATGCCATTTTCTATCTGAAGTGGTCTTATGGATGAAGCACTGTAGACTAAAAGATTTAATAAGGAGTGGTGAAAGAAACTAATTACTTTTCGTCGTTTAAAGTGATAAACATAATTATTACAGCATTTTTATTGTTATATTAAATAGTCATCATTGCGAAGGCGTTTTTAAGGTGTTTTTTTGATAATGCTGTCTGGCCTTAAAAATTGCCATAGAATAGAGGTTTCAGATTTATCTTCTCAGGAGAAAAAAGTCAGAATAAATTTCGAAATGTGACCAGGCGACACTTCCATCCTAAAATGCACAACTACATATTTGATAAATAATATTCTCGGCCAATTGTAGAGGATCATTTTTTAAACTAACGAATCAGCTATTGATGATTAAGTCAAGAAAAGAAAACAACTATCCATTCCTTTACGTAAGTATAATTAGCTCATCCACAACTTATCAGTTGATTCCAATGTTTGAAAAATTAACGACTCCATACGAAGTTTGATAAATAATAGTCTCGACCAATTGTAGAGGATCATTTTTTAAACTAACGAATCAGCTATTGACGATTAAGTCAAGAAAAGAAAACAACTTTCCATTCCTTTACGTAAGTATAATTAGCTCATCCACAACTTATCAGGTGATTCCAATGTTTGAAAAATTAACGACTCCATACGAAGTTTGATAAATATAATCACTTTTATTTCTAAGTTTACAGGTTCCCCGGTGGGACAGCGGTAAGTCTTCGGATTTACAATGCTAAAATCAGTGGTTCAATCCCCTCCCCCAGTGGACCACAGCAAATAGCCCGATGTAGCTTTGGTATAAGAAAACACACACACACACTCTAAGTTTACAGACTATTAAAAATTAATTATCACCATAAACCCTACTCCACGATCTCTGATGGCGTCATATTCTTTCATAAAATCTTATTTGAATATTTTAACACTATGGGCACTAATTAGTTTTAAATTATCTGAAGGCAAAATTTAAATTATATTTATTCAGATTTTTCTTCTCTTTGGGGATCTCTTATTGCCATTTACTCAGACAAAAAAAAAACACAAATGGCTAAAGCATTCTTTTCTAAAACAGTTTATACATTTCAGCTTTTAATGATATATTTTACACATTTTGTGTGTAAAATAACGTCACTGGCAAACAGTAATAAACATCCTTCATCATATATTTATGTACTTGTATGTGTATTAAATTAAAACATTGGGTGCCCGGCATGGCCAGGTGGTTAGGGCGCTCGACTCGCAATCTGAGAGTCGCGGGTTCGAATCCCCATCACACCAAACATGCTTGCCCTTTCAGCCGTGGGGGCGTTATAATGTTGCGGTCAATCCCACTATTCGTTGATAAAAGAGTAGCCCAAGAGTTGGCGGTGGGTGGTGATGACTAGCTGCCTTTCCTCTAGTCTTACACTGCTAAATTAGGGACGGCTAGCGCAGATAGCCCTCGTGTAGCTTTGCGCGAAATTAAAAACAAAACCATTAAAACATTGGAAGAAATTTGCAATAACAATTCATTCATTAAAAAATGAATCCTTCATGCATATTCCCGTTACTGTTTTATTACCTTTGTTGTCATGGAAGCTGTCTTAAAACGTTTGTTGGTTTTGTCAACTCGAGCTTTTTATAAACTTCTACTTGTTAATCTTGTCATATGGTGCTTATGTACAAACCGTTCGCCTTCTTTTGTTTGCCAGATTAGACCCCCACAACGTTACCCGTTGAGTCGTTCTGCTATAATTACAGTTTCTCTCTTCCTTTAAACGTCATCACCTGGTAACTCAACGGTACGAACCTATAACGCTAGAATGCTGGGTTCGATCTCAACAGCGTATATAGAGCAGGGAGTCCACTGTTAGTTTTATAAAACGACACAAACTGTTAGAGAGTTTCAGAAAACTCGCCATCACTTTTTTTTCTACAAAATGCTTTAATATTTGATATCACAATGGCTGGGTAGATTATCCTCAGCCACAGATAAAACCTTACCTGTCATCGCATGGAACCTCGACTACATTATCAGTACCTAATCCAGACACCATTCCTGCTCCGTTAATGGAGTAGTGACTCTACAACGAATGATAATAAAATGTAAAATCAGAACACAACATTTTATCATTGTTGGTAAATGAAAAGTAATCAAGTTTTTAAGCCTAAATACTTTTATGACGTGTCTAACTATTGTCTGACTTGATTAAATAATACCAGTAAGTTTTCAATTACTCATATGTATATATATATATATATATATAAACGTATTGATCTATATCAAAAAAATACTTAAAATACGGCAATGTAACTGTGATTTTCTACCTCCAAAGGATTTTTTTTAAATTTCGAACAACTAAGCCAAAACCAACTTATTTTCACGAGTGAGACTTTTGTATAAAGAAAGACTTAATGTAATAGACGGTGTATCACCACCGTTTGTGAGTCCTATAATAATAGATACCTCTCTCACTAGGATATATTTTACTGTTCCTGCTTTGGAGTTTATATTTTAAGTATATTTTATATTTATGAAGCTAGTTGTTGTTAACTGATTAGATATAAATATAAATATGATGTGTGTTAGCACAATATTACATAAGGAACTATTTAGGCTAACAACCTCCCTTAATGTAGGAATAAAATAAAAAATTACGTACGTGTTTATACTAATTTTGATATATTTCAAACTATCGTAGTCGTATTATTACTTTTAAGTGATAAAATTGGCATCTGATGAGATTTTGAATGTACAAATCTCTATATCCGAAGCAGAGTTTTTCTGTGTTATGAAACGTTATGTGAATAAAAAATAATTAATACGAGAATATATTTTTACATATCTTGGGTATTTAATTTGCTCATAAAAATCTGCCCCCTGGTGGCTCAGTGTTAATTAAATACGTTTACAACACTAAAAATCGAGTTTCGAAACCCGCAATATACAAAGCACATATAGCCCGTTGTGCAGCTCTGTGCTTTCCCACAAACAAAGGTAAAAATCTAGCTTTCTCACTCGTGAATCGAGGTCGTTTGACTGAAATGTCAGCTGTTGGCGTTTAAAGTTTGTTTGGTTTAGCCAAAGATAACAGTTTGTGTCGTTTTATAAAACTAACACTTTGTGTCGTTATATAAGGCAAACAACGTGATTCTTTTTATACAACTAACAGTTTGTGTCGTTTTATAAAACTAACAACTTGAGTCGTTATATAAAACTAACAATGTGATTCTTTTTATAAAACTAACAACTTGAGTCGTTATATAAAACTAACAATGTGATTCTTTTTATAAAACTAACAGTTTGTGTCGTTTTATAAAACTAACACTTTGAGTCGTTATATAAGGCTAACAATGTGATTCTTTTTATAAAACTAACAGTTTGTGTCGTTTTATAAAACTAACACTTTGAGTCGTTATATAAGGCTAACAATGTGATTCTTTTTATAA
>NW_013668084.1:141254-147211 GCF_000517525.1 Limulus polyphemus
CTTACGTTGTTACATACGGATGACAACCTAATCGAAGAATATCTCTGCGAATTAATATATCAATATCATTACGTTCTCTCTACAGACTTACGTTGTTACATACGGATGACAACCTAATCGAAGAATATCTCTACGAATTAATATATCAATATCATTACGTTCTCTCTACAGACTTACGTTGTTACATACGTGGCAGAGTTTTTCTGACTACTTCAAAACTCAAAACCTTCGTGATTGGGCGTTGAAGAGTTAATAAGTGATTTTTACAAGTCTTTTAAAAATATCAAACTAGCTGGCTTTAATAAGTGTTTTTAATGATCGTATAAATTTTGAGGTTTAACAAAATCCTTCTATTGATGCTGTTTTCACGTGTTAGCCGAAAACAATAAAACGTGATTAGAAGTAAATAACTTACCACCGTTCTTCGGATTACACTGAAAAGTTACCTTAACAACTGAACAGGTTTTCTTTGTACTTGTATTGTCATTGGAAATCATCAACATTTTTGAATCTTTTTTTTTATTTATATTAGATTTTCAGCAGGAGAATAATATATTGCCTGGGGTCTTAATGGATACATTTAAACATGTCTACGCTGTATTAAGGCATTTCGGTATACTAATAACTAGACAATTTTGAACTTCCTACAGTCCATCTTTTTATGGAAATACTTTGTGGTTACTAACCATTTGCTTTTCTGTTCTTCTTGCAAATCCTCTTTGGGGCATTACTGTATAGCGGAAGTGACGTGTATTAAGGCATTTCGGTATATTAATAGCTAGCCAATTTTGAACTTCCTACAGTCCATCTTTTTATGGAAATACTTTGTGGTTACTGACCATTTGCTTTTTCTGTTCTTCTTGCAAATACTCTTTGGGGAATTACTGTATAGCGGAAGTGACGTGTATTAGCCAAAGCTGTTTTGAAGTTTTTCTCAGGACATGACGACTGGCATTAGAAATATTTGATCTTCAGGTATAAGTCAAGTTACATTGACTTAACATACAGGAAGATCAGGCCATACGAGTTCGAATAGTTGAACTTTAGTATAGTTGAATGAAGGGTTAACAACATCATAACAACATTTCTGTATAAGTACAAAATGGCGTCACCCATCCTCTTCACATCTGAACAGTTTTCTTTCTTTTTATAGTGAAACGTATTCAATTTTATTTTGAATTACTAATAATTTGTTTTAAATATGAAAGGAAAACAAATGGTTCGCTGTTTACAGGACCGCTTTGATGATTTGATTTTAAACAGTCGATTTTACGCGGTATGCAGTCAAGTGAACTCTGCCCTCATCTGACATTCTATTTAACATATAAACCAAGAGTTGGATAAATAAACGTTTTCTAAACAATTCATCAAAATCCTTCTTCACATTATCCGTGTTGAAAATTTTTAGTTTTCTTCAAGACGAAAAACTTTTACTAAATCGTACAAATATGTCTATACACTTTTGGATGGCTTCTACTACTATTTTTTAAATAGATTTGTGACGGAAAAAAACGTTTAAAAATGTATGACAGATATTAAAAACATGATTATATATATATCATTCTCAGTGGAGCATGGATAACTCGATTTGCTTCAGAGCCATGAAGAATCAATCAAGCAGTTTATAAAAACGAAATTGTAAGCTTGACTTGACTGATGTTTTTTATTATTTTTATGCTCTATTATAAGTATAATTCTCTCGCACTTTGCGTTAAAAAAATTGTAAAACGCTCGTTACCATTGCTAAGTTTGGTTAAAGCTATATTAGAAAGTAAATATCGTTAGACAGAACCGATAGCAGCTTCCTTACATGTTCAGAAGTATACATGACCAATTGAGGTAGTGTTTTCAATCCTTGTTGCTTGTAGGTAGGAAACATCTTGTGACGAGCCACCAACATTGCATATAAGTTGGATATAGCGCCACCTATACAATGAATTCGCAAGTCTTTAAGTGTGAACAAAAGTCACAATTTCTTCATAAAATAACAAACGTTTTGTAATTTAGACACTCACTACTTAAACAGATGAATACACATTCTTAATGTTATCTTACGTCCCGCGAACAATGATATCAATGAAATAAATGGAATTTTAGAAATATATCAAATAGAACCTGATACCAAAGAACATAAAAAATAGGATCCAGTAAGCTAGATACAAAGTGCCTTCAACGTCTTTCTACTTGATTCAATTGTAAGATAAATGAATTATTTTTTATAAGTTTCAAACATACGATGAAAAACTATTTATTTGAGCATCTGATGTTAAGTTATTAAATATGTCTAGTTTGTTAACTGTAGATAGAAGAAATTATAACTTAGCATTAGGTTATTAAATGATACGTGTGATTAGATTGGTTGAGCATAAGAAAAGACGTTTGATGCAAACGTATAAACATAAAAACCTGAGAGAATTACCGAGTATTTTGCGTTTACGTACAACTACCATAATAATTCTTGGTTTATGGACAATAATTTTTTTGTTGTTGTTTTCAAAACTGCGCAGTGAGTGAAATTTGAACTACTTTAGAAAACTGTAACATTTTTCCACTTAAAACTGATACTTCCATTCGTTTTGAGCTACTGAGAAAATAAAGAGAACAATTCCTGTAATGTGTCGCTACCTGGTGCCAAAATACTGTCGCCGTTAGGAAAGCCAATAATTTCTCTCATCTTCTTCAGGGTGATTTGTTCCATCAGGATGAAAACAGGAGCGATCTCATAGGTGAACCTGAGAAAACCAACAAAATACCTTAAAAAAATATTATAACACACGGTTTTGTTAAATAACTAAACTTTAAAGCTAGCATGGAAAGGCTCGCCCAGTAGTTACTCGATTAACGCTAGTGACTAAGAAATTGACACTCTAAATTATTAGTCAAAAGTCCTAGATGTGTCGAAACCTGACAAATCAAACCATATATGTAAAGCATACTTTCACAGGGCAGCCGTTTCTGTTCATCCTTATTGATATTAACTTTTTGGTTCTATTCGTTATCTTGCAATAACTTTAATTGACTATATAGTTTTTTTTTAAAAAAAAGACTTGTGTGCATCTATATAATCACGCTGGAAATGGGTCAAAAGGTAATGTTTGTATTTCCGGATTTCATATTTTAAAGTTATTAGTAATCGTAAGTTTAACTTGATATACTTATATATATATACCCATAAAAACATACGATTTTCACTTATAAAGCAGTTACATTAACATCACTTATTATGGATAAAATTAAAATGTTATGATGCCTTTTAACAGGTTTGAACTTCAGTACAAAAACAGCAAGACTGCATTTAACAATGTTAAGGCGTTTATTACGCTGGTTTTGCACTACTACAAATAGATGAGTGATTTTGTTAAAATTTCACGTATTCATTAACTATTTAGATCTTAGGAGCAAACAATTTGTTTCATGTGTTTTGTAAGAAATTATATATTGCGTTTTCTTTCATTAAGTTAGTTTTATAAATGTCATTTTTACAACGTTTAAAACAGTTGTTGTTATTGTTACCAAATGTTATTATTAATTTTTACATTGTTAACTTAGTATAAGAATTTGGAGCTAATCCAAATTTTCTAAATTGGCCAAACATCGTGAGATATTATTGGGATTACGGCCGAAAATACTGTTATTAGTGGATTACCAACTGAACATTTAATGCTTGTGAATTGATTAACACGTACTTCTTACCAGTCTAGCTGGCGTGAATAGCTTCGTTAGTTTATATGATTTGTATCATTAGTTTACTTTTCGTCTTATACTATCAATAATAAATAACATGAGGACCGACAAGAATATTATCTCACGTTTCGACTTCTCCTGAGTGATACGAAGCTATAAATTGCCAATAATCAGTTACTGAGATCTATTAAAAGGCTTAATGATTATGAAAAAAAATTAAGTTGAAAACACTTCATACAAGCGTTATAATTTTACCGATACGAAAGCTTTTGAAAAATCTATGAATGGTAGCAAAACCTTTTGGTTTCGAGAGTGTTTCAACAATATTATTTACAATAATTGGAGCTTTTACGTTTCATAATTAATCTTCGAGAAATTTTACTTAAATTCTTGTTTTATTTTGCTATATAGTAAGACACCGTTTCTTTCATAAACCAGTTTTTCCTAAAAATTCAACCAAAAATTGTTCAAATTGGATACATTCAAATTTATTAAACGTTGTACAAACATAAGAGGAGTGTCAAGCTTTCATACCACTCAGACAAAAATACACTACGACTTCGCCACTCAACCATTTTACACGCATTTTCTGATGCATCTCAATTTGTTATCCTCAAAATAGACAAGGCCTGGCATGGTTAGGGCACTCGACTCGTAATCTGTGGGTCGCGGGTTCGAATCCCCGTCCCACCAAATATGCTCGCTCTTTTAAGCCGTGGGGGCGTTATAATGTTTCAGTCAATCCCACTATTCGTTAGTAAAAGAGTAGCCCAAAAGTTGGCGGTGGGTGGTGATGACTAGCTGTATTTCACTGTTAAATTAGAGACGGCTAGCGCAGATAGCCCTCGTGTAGCTTTGCGCGAAATTCAAGACAAACAAAAAAGACTAAGGAAATAAGCACCCACCGACTGTTTAGGTATTTGGAAATTTTTCTAGAAAAGAGGGATTAAAATGAGTTCATAATTGTTGGCTACTTTCTGTTTTTCATTTAAATAAATTCTCTGTTCAGAACCACAGATATTAAGGTAAAACACTTAAAAGATTAAAGGAAAGGTGCTTAAAATTTAAAAAAGAATGTTGATAATATTTTACAAACATAATAACTGGATACAAAACATCTTCGCTTTCCTTCCTCTCCCCGAATATAGTATAATTTTTAACTGAAGGTTGTATATTAACACGTATTTTTATAAACCTATTTAATCGTGAAAATATTATCATATCCACAATCAATTAAACAAGCCGTTTTTTTTGTACTTAATTGTTGGAAATGTAAGAGAAATGTTTCCCTAACAAAAGTCATAAATAGTTCGGATAATTAGCCTTCGATGAAAGTATGAATACATTTATAAAAACTTATTAAGTACTTTGTAGAAAACATTGGTCACTTACATGTTCGTGTTGGCAGCAGCAGTCAACCATTCTCCAGCTAAAGATACCATATCCAATCCGCAAGAAAGTTGGTTGAAGTAGTGAGGGTGAGCTGCAATTAAAAAAATCAAGGTAATAACTAATTTACTTTGTTATGTGAACGCTGAACTTGAATAACGTTCAAATATAACAATTTAAAGATAGCTTTTACTGGCCGGAATACATTGGCTGACAGTTTCTATAGATATTGTCTATAACAACCTCAAGATAGCTTTTTCCAGTTTACACTGCATGATCAGTTCTTGAATATCACCTATAACCACCTTAAGATGGCTTTCCCCAATTTACACTGCATGATCAGTTCTTAAATACCACCTGTAACAACCTCAAGATAGCTTCCTCCAGTTTACGCTGCATGATCAGTTCTTAAATATCACCTGTAACAACCTTAAAATAGCTTTCTCCAGATTACACTGCATGATCACTTCTTAAATATCACCTGTAACAACCTTAAGATGCTTTCTCCAGATTACACTGCATGATCAGTTCTTAAATATCACCTGTAACACCTTAAAATAGCTTTCTCCAGATTACACTGCATGATCAGTTCTTAAATATCACCTGTAACAACCTTAAAATAGCTTCCTCCAGTTTACACTGCATGATCAGTTCTTAAATATCACCTGTAACAACTTTAAGATGGCTTTCTCCAGTTTACACTGCATGATCAGTTCTTAAATATCACCTGTAACAACCTTAAGATGGCTTTCTCCAGTTTACACTGCATGATCAGTTCTTAAATATCACCTGTAACAACCTTAAAATAGCTTCCTCCAGTTTACACTGCATGATCAGTTCTTAAATATCACCTGTAACAACCTTAAAATAGCTTCCTCCAGTTT
>NW_013668084.1:147552-149143 GCF_000517525.1 Limulus polyphemus
CAGATTAATAACAGATTAAATACATCTTTATCCAGTTTACACCGCATGATCAGTTTCTAAGTGTTACTTATAACAGATTAAATACATCTTTCTCCAGTTTACACTGCATGATCAGTTTCTAAGTGTTACTTATAACAGATTAAATACATCTTTATCCAGTTTACACTGCATGATCAGTTTTCAAGGAACCTGTAAGAACATCAAGACAGATTTCTCCAGATTACATTATTTGAGTAGTTTCACAATATTACTGATAACAACCTGAAATTGGCTTTATCCAGAACACGTACCATGAGCAGTTTTCCAGATACTGCCTTTAATAACCTCACGATAGCTTTCTGTAAGTTAGATTGGATGAGCAGTTTATAAATTGTAGCAACAACAACCTCAAGACAGTTTTCACATTACATGAGGAATTTGTAGAGATTAACTATTCAACATTCTTTGCATAAATATATGTCGTTTTCGATAACATCTCTCTCTCTGTATATCTTTTAAAAAACGTAGCCCTATGTTAATTGTATCAAGCTCATTCTTAATACTGATAATGTAAAATCAGTTATTTCTGACCAAACTCACCACAAGGTATTGATATTCGCCTCTTGTTAACTATATAAATTTTAATTTTTCTTCCACTAAAATCCATTCCTCGTACGGATAAAAATAGTGTTAATGGTGTCCATAATACATGTAAAACTTGCTAATCCGAGTGCATGCGAAACAGTCGGTACCAATTTGCAAAGTTTCACGAGAAAGTGTTAATGCTATATGGTTCAACATGAAAACATATAAAAACAACAATAAACTTCCATAGACAACGTGATAGCTCAGGAATGACATTTAAACACAAACCTTAAAATGCGATTAAACCAACTAACAATTCAAATTACACCTTGAAAGATTCGGTTGGATAAACTTAAACTCTTTCTAATAAACTTATTCAAAACTAGCTTTGATGTGGGAGCTGACTTTATAAGTTATAACACCCTTCCTGAAATAAAAATTGTCTTGTTTTAGCTGAGCTGGTAAGGCATTTATAGAAGGTTTACAGGAGGGGTAGTAACTTTAGTGGTCCCATCAAAAGATAAATGCAGAAACGGTTATTCATATTAGTGAGCAATAGCTGACAGTACAAACCTGTTTTCTTTTTTTTTTAAGAGTCATATTCTAATTCCGATGAGTAAAAATGTTTAATAAAGGGTCATAAAATTTATGGTCTTAGTGCTTACTCACTAAACTGTGCTAAAACTGTCTCATGCTTACTACTAGAGCCACTATGCATAATGCACACTCAACTGTGTTAACAATGGTTCCATGCTTGTTTATAAAGCTACTATACTAACTGACTCACCGAAGTGTGTTAACAATGGTCTCATGCTTGCTACAAGAGCCACTATGCATAATGTACACTCAACTGTGTTAACAATGGTTCCATGCTTGTTTCTAGAGCTACTGTACTAACTGACTCCCTGAAGTGTGTTAACAATGGTCTCATGCTTGCTACAAGAACCACTATGCGTAATGAACACTCAATTGTGTTAACAATGGTTCCATGCTTGTTTCTAGAGCTACTATACTAACTAACTCACCG
>NW_013668084.1:150143-162326 GCF_000517525.1 Limulus polyphemus
TATATATATATATATATATATATATATATATACTGACTCACTCAATTGTGTTGACAGTGGTTTCATGATTGTCTCTAGAGCCACTATACATACTGACTTACTCAACTGTGTTAACAATGGTATTATATCGTGATTTTTACCAGAACCCCTATTACTGACTTACGTAAATTCATACGCATGTGGGAATACATCACCAAGTAGAGGAAACACTGATCTATAGTGCCACTTAATACAGGAACCTCATGAATGTATTTTTGTGCCCACAATGGTAAATACAATGGAGCTCACTTAAATACAATTCAAAGAAAGGATAAAACATCCAGAATGCGCAATCTCGTTTTCCCTCAGAGCATTCTTGAATGATAAGTCAATGTGCACATCTATAAAAGTCTGTGTCTCAGTTTATTTTAAAGAACTAGTAGAGATTATCATCTAGTTTATACATTTTAAGCACTCTTGAAACCTAAATGAAATCAGTTTTGTACGGCCACACGTGGTACAAACGAAGACACGTAGTTACACAATTCTACATTTCCTTATCATGTTTTATAAGTAATCAATAATCTGTTTAATATTGCACGTTTCAAATTGTATTAAACACCATATTTCTTCATGCTCTGTTCCTTCTGTCATACCAGTTATACGAAATATCTTCCTCTTCAATACACGGTCCAATCAGCTGTCAGACAGCTGCACATGCACGCCAAGCACACGGTAAACGCACGCGCTGTGCCTTCACGTGCCAAGTAACAATATGGGCAATCACACATCCTTTGGTAGAATATTTAATGGATTTTTTTGGGGTATACTCGTCATACTAGGAGAGAGAGAATGGAGTTGCAGATATAACTCAACAGGGGTTGTTACTCAGGAAACTAGACTAACCTCTGAAAACGGGAAGTTCAGAACGGTTATATGTTTAGTTGTGTTTAGAATAACAACTACGGTAGAGTGACATATTATGATTGACCCGTACAAAATATTTGACACCTAAAATCAGTATTCTCTACCTTTATTTTGTCAACGGATTTCCCCTTTGTTCTAGTAAGCTGTTTCTCAGCCGTCAAAGCTAATCTACATTATCAGTTTACTGTTAGGCTAGTTCACAAATTTTTCAAATACTCATCTTAGATTTTAAACCCTTAAAGAGATCGTTTTTTTAAAACTAAATTGGTTTTCATCCACTTCAGGACAAGGGAGGAACGGGAACCCATTTTCTATATAAAACTAGCTTCAGTTCCATAAATTTTGATATTTTTTACAAAATTAAGTTGATTTTCTGGTCCAAAACAACTATTCATTATCAACAGATAAAGATTTTAAAATGAATTTGGTAGCTTGATGTAAAGAGCCGAAAAGATAAAATATAGAGATTAAGTTTAAAAAATACAGTGTTACGTAGTTGTTGTTGTTTGTTATAAAGCACAAAGCTACACAAAGGGTTATTTTTGCTCTGCCCACCACGGGTATCGAAACCCGGTTTCTAGCGGTATAAGTCCGCAGATATACCACTATACCACTGGGGGTCCACTGTTATGTAAGTTGCTCATTGAACTGTTTATTTTCACATTCATTTCGTTTGCGTTTTTCCATGTCTTCCATCAAATATGGAAGACTACAACATTGAAATAGGCTCAAATATCCAGTCTAACTGTAGGAAGTTTCCTGCGAAGTATGACCCCGAATTCTCCTAGCTTTCCTAGCTCACACAAACACGCATGTTGCTTCCGACTATAAATATCATAATTCATATTTTATTACAAGTCATAAAATTTTAATAATAAAAAGATATGTATATAAAAACTAATTTGTTACTGTGAAGCCTAACGTTGATTTGAAATTCGCGCAAAGCTACACGAGGGCTTTCTGCGCTAGCCGTACCTAATGTAGCACTGAAAGACTACAGGGAAAGCAGCTAGTCAATACCACCCACCGCCAATTCTTGGTCTACTTTTTTACCGACGAATAATGGGATTGACCTTCACGTTATAACGCTCCCACGACTAAAAGGACGAGGGTGTTTGGTTGCTTTGAATTTCGCGCAAAGCTACACGAGGGCTATCTACGCTAACAGTCTCTAATTTAGCAGTGTAAGACTAGAGTGAAGGCAGCTAGTCATCACCAACCACCGCCAATTCTTGGGATACTTTTTTACCAACGAATCACTATTCGTGATTGACCGTCACATTATAACGGCTAAAAGGGCGAGCTTGTTTGGTGGGACGGGGACTCGAACCCGCGACCCGCAGATTGCAAGACAAGTACCCTAATCACCTGGCCACCTAACACTGATAAATTAGTCATCAGCTCTATTTAAAATATCTGCCTATATATTGAACATCCTTCTATCTACCCGAAGAAATTTAAATTTTCAAGATAATTTGGATTTGTTAAGTAGCTTTATTAATAAAATGTTTTTGTACATTTTATCTAAATCTTTTTTTTTTTCAAATAAAATAATTTAATTGATTTGGTGTGTTATATCTTGATAGTAGCATTTAAGCGAGGATAGGTATAAGGCTTAGTGGAAAAATAATCTTAACATGATAAGGAGCTCAAAGTTACCGGTGACAAACACACTAAGGCGTATATTTCAGGAAAGCTTTTCATTCTCTTACATGAATATCAGTTTATTGAAAGATCATATTTTGAATTCGGAGAATAACTATATAATCTTATTTTTTTAAACATTAAAATTATTATCTTCCTCTTTTGTTTGGGCTAAACTCGTATTCGATAAGAAAGCATTAAATCTGAAATACTTAAATAAATATACTTACGAATACAGAATTAACCAAACATTATAAATGAAATATTGTTGTACTCCATTGCTATTTTGCAAGAGTTGTAGCAGGAAGTCCAGTAAATTTAAGCATATTATTAATTCTATAGTAGTTTTAGTGTGTTTTGCATTACAATTTCTCACCAAACAAAAAGGTTTAAAGTAAAATGAAAAACGTGATAGTTACAACAAGCTGAAAAGCTGGACAAAACACAGTATTCTGTAATGAAATGTAATAATGTGGATGCAAAAACACAGAACACACCAAAATATTCCACTTGGAATTATATAAGGCTCCAATGGATTATTCCATATTTTTGGCACAGCTGTGGACGAGTTAATATAGCTTGAATCTCGGGACCCAATATGGAATTATGTAAAGATCCAGTGGGTTATTTATTCCTCATCATTAACACAATTATGGATGACGAGGGTTAATACAGCTCGAATCTCAGGACCCTATACGGATTTATCCAATAGATCATTCCTCATTATCGACCAATACAGCTGAGAGTTAATATAATTCAAATCTCATGACTCAATATACAATTTCTTAGATAATGAGATCTACGTATATTCCATAATATTAACTTGCAGTAACTTGAATCTCTAATCCCCATTAAATGAGGGAAATTCAGCATCAAACCATTATTCCACACAATTAACGAATTTAATATCTAAGTAGTACAAGGAATATTTACCCCAAAATTAAATGTTAACTTCAGTTATTCAGATAATACCTTCTTATGAACTCGATAAATCTTAATCCAAAGGAATTGAAAATGAGCAGATTTTAACTCCTCGTACGAGACTAGTAATTTTTCAGGACCTAACATGATGAGTGGTGGCAACTTGATGCAATACCTGATGAAGAGTCACATCGATTCGTTAAAATATCGTCTCAGCCATAAATCTGTTTTACTCTTGAACAAGTAGGGTGGGAAAAAATTCACATTTTCTAATTCCAACAGTAATAAAGAAGCTCCAGTGAAATCGTGTACCTATGCATTTCTTACTCACTGGTAAAGGTTTGGATATCAAACGACTTGGTCTGTTTTCTATTGCTGTTTTATCATAATTGAACATTTCAGAATGCTTCACTTCGGTAAACACAAAACTGGAGAAAAACAAACATGTTACTAAGTTCTTTTTTATAGTACATTTTTAACTGATTAAAAATACTCTCGCGAATACTTGAGAAAAATGAAAAACTGCTGAAAACGTAACTCCAATTCACCGTAAACAAAGTCAGCTTCTAAAAACCTTGTACACTGGCCGGTGAAAGTAAGAAATCCAAATTGAAAGGAATGGTTTATTGCAGGGTGAAAACTCTCAAAATATAATATTAACAGTACCAGATTAACTCTTGTATACTAAATGTCTAAAGTTTAACCTCGACTAAGGATGTCACGATAGTAAAAAAAACGGCGATCTTGAGAATATAAAGCAAGCTATCTTTAATACTTTATCTAAGCCGAATACTTCCAATAAAGCAGGCTGTCTTTAATACCTTATCTAAGCCAAATACTTCCCATAAAGCAGGCTGTCTTTAATATCTTACCTAAGCCGAATACTTCCCATAAAGCAGGCTGTCTTTAATACCTTACCTAAGTCGAATAATAACCATAAAGCAGGCTATCTTCAATACCTTATGTAAGCCGAATACTTCTCATAGAGCAGGTTGTCTTTAATACCTTATCTAAGCCGAATACTTCCCACTTTTTGATATTTCTTGGGTAATATCATAAAGCACACAAACGGTGTGAAGTATTATGCTTTAATATTATTCACGTGAAAATTGAATTTAAGAAGTAGTCTCTGACTTTATTTATACAATATTATTTTATTTTTACAGTAATATCTTTGTGATATCAGATAAGATACGTTCACTGGCATATATCAGACAATTTTTACAAGGTTTTTTTGAATAAATTACGAAATACTAATTTAGCACCTGCTCGTAGAATTATTTTGTTACTTTTGTAAATTATTACTTCACGTCACAGCTTATTTTCACGTCATATGCTTATGACTATAGATTTAATAATCAATAACAGTCTCTTGCTTTCAAACGTGCAGAGAAATACGGCTTACTTTAGGTCGGCGCAACTTGCTATTGGTTTTTACGTTTCTTTAATATTCTAGTAGGGAACGAACGGTCGATTTTATCCATCAATCATTTTATGCCACAGAGTTTCCAGTGCTTCGTCCTCGCTGGTTCTGAAAGTTTCGTGCCATAAACTACCAAAGTTGTCGTATATATAACTAAATTATCTTTGTAACCCAAACTGCCCGTTTTTCAGCGGCTTCTTTTGGCCACAAAGTAATTCATTGTTTACTCTGTAATTCACGAAATCACTTATCACAAAAAAGCCCCCCAGTGGCACAGCGGCGTGTCTGCGGATTTCCAACGCTAGAATTTGGGTTTCGATACCAGTGGTGGGCAGAGCACAGATAGCCCATTGTGTAGCTTTGTGCTTAATTAAAAACAAACAAACGAAACATAAAATGGTGCCCTGCGTTCCTTGTTTCTGAATGGACTGCCTTTCTCTCGAGCTGGTGATGTCGTTGCTAAGTGACTTCCTCCCACGTTTTGCATGGTACCATATTCCTTGTTATCTTCTAATGCCACGTTCGTGCTCTATATCAAATAAACAAAGTTCTTCCGGTTTTTCCTGTTAATTCGCTTCCACATTGCAACGAATCACAACCGAACAATAGTTCGCAAACTAACGTATGTTTTCTTACTTTCCAAGTTACTGTTAAACTTTCTTGCTTACCCTTCCAGGTTTTTACCGTCCTTTTACCTCTCCAAACTGCGGTTTTCTCGTCCTAACTTCTAAGTTTACATTTTCTTCTTTCTAGTAGCATTATATTTTATTGACGCATGTTTTGCCTTTCGAATTTCTTCGGAGCTTCGTAAGCTGATATTTGTTTTCTCCAATTTTCACCGTTATCGCCTTCGTTATCCTTTTGAGTCAACTTCTTCTTTCGTTCAACTTCCCGACAAACTCTGTATACCTTTCTATTTCACTTCTATATTCACAGTAATAGTTGCCTTCAATATCAAATTATTGGCTCTCAGTCTCTGTGTATCATTACTTTCAGTTTTCGTCAATAAACAGTAAAACCTGGTTTCTCTTACACCCCTCTCCGTCAGGCATAGTCAATATGTCACGATACATGACAAGCCAGCAGCAGCAACAGGCAGAGTGAAATCCCGGGACCGACATCAAAACGCTCTTTACTAGCAGCTGACGGTTTCACACGCAGAGCATTGAAACGTTGGAGAGATATGTGAACACAGTTTAAGTGTGGTGGCAAGTGGAGCGTGGCTTAGCCTTGAAACTTTCAACTTCACGTACATAAATAACACCGGTGTATCCAGCCCTAGCCTAATCCCTCTCTCGGTCTCCTATTAAGCTTATCGAAATCATACGTGGTATTACATCGTACACAAGTAGTCGAAGTTCAGGCACAGAAGAGGCTAACTCCAGTAATGGTTCATAAATTCATTGTTGAGATAGACAAACAGACACATGTTTTAAATCACATGTAGTGTAGAATATTAAAAAAATCTCATAGCTAGATTTTCGCATATGCGTATAAAGTTGAGTACGTTATATTAAATTGATTTTCAATATGCAAATCAGCAAATCGAGCGACAACCACAGCAGATATAAAGTCATGGTTTAACTTCATGTATCTCAATTCCATTTTAACATTATTTGGCGTTTACCACCGAAAATGTATCGCTTTTGGAAAGGGTATGTAAAAACCCTTTCCCACACAAGATTTTAATACATTCAGATCATAAAGATATGTCAGATCGAGGAGTTAGAATTTTTTAGGCAAGGATAACCCTTGTACTTAATGGAATTGGAAAACAAAGGGATATGGATCAACATGAGACATCAGGACCACCTAGAAAAGGACATGCAACAAGTCATACCCCATTGACAAAATTCACAACAAACCGAACTATTAACAACGTCATTCTTTCATGTTCGTCAGTTAAGCCTGACAACAGACGTCTGCCTATTAGTTGCAAATCAAAATAATATTTCTTGAAACAAGTGTTTTAAAACATTTAAGTGTCGTATAGATTAATGTTCACTTTTCTTGCGAATTACAGCTAATACTTCTATATTGTAACATACAGCCTTTATTTCCCCGAAAGCGAACCAAAGGCCGCCTGGAGAAGTCACCTGTTTTAACCACTCGCACCACTATACAGTAGTGTGTTTTCTGTCAGTCAGTCAGTAGACACTAAAATTACGTCACATAAGGGACGCTTAACGTTTCAATTTGTTTTGTCGTGAAGTCAGTGAAACGTGCGCATGCTATGAATCACTACATCCTGTAACAGGTGAGAATCCACGGATACGTAAGTCAGTAGGAAAAATACATCCATGTATTCCAAGCAACAGTACACAAAGTAATAAAAAAAATGTTCTCCCGTCTGGAAAAGTGGCACAAGTTGCTTCCAAGACATATCCTTTTAACTGTCGTATATCTCAAGTACCTGAAGAATGAAACGAGTATTCATGATATTCCATACGAACACATACTGGTCAAGTCGCTAGACACAGTGCACGTCCTATTGATTTCTGTGTGATCTGATTGCTGAAACAGTCATTGGAAAAACCGTCGTTCTTGTACACTAGATGGATTATTAAACGTTTTCAGGAAGAACGGGTGTGCTTTGAGCATGAAGCCGTTTGCAATGAAAACAACTCTACAAAACTATTTTAAACATGTATGTTCGTCAGATAGAACATGATTGAGCGTGACGACACGGACTGTAAAATCATAGCGATGCTCCAAAATCGTTTAATATAACATACTTAAACTATGTAATACTGTCCTTCCTGTACTACTACTGTCACACCCTTCCTGAGTTTTAGAGACCCTTTTCAGCTGTGTATACACTATTGTCACTCCCTTCCTGAGTTTTAGAGACCCTTTTCAGCTGTGTCTACACTACTATCACACCCTTCCTGAGTTTTAGATACCCTTTTTCAGCTGTATATACACTACTGTCACACCCTTCCTGAGTTTTAGAGACCCTTTTCAGCTGTGTATGCACTACTGTCACACCATTCCTGAGTTTTAGAGACCCTTTTCAGCTGTGTATACACTACTGTCACACCCTTCCTGAGTTTTAGAAACCCTTTTCAGCTGTGTATACACTACCGTCATACCCTTCCTGTGTTCTAGATACCCTTTTTCAGCCGTGTATACACTGCTGTCACACCCTTCCTGAGTTTTAGATACCCTTTTTCAGCTGTGTATACACTACTGTCACCACCCTTCCTGAGTTTTAGGGACCCTTATTTGTTGTCTTCAAGTAATTTACGTTAGAAAAATACTTTGTAAAAAGGGCGCAGTATTGATTATATAATTAACTAATTTTAGTCAAAGATTATTATTTTTTTTATCTGAGATATGTCTATAAACAATATGTCAAAGCCAAAAAAAGAGAGTAATTAATAAAATATACAGCTGGATAAAGTAGAGAGATTCGTGATTTTAATAACTTTTATTAAATTATAATCGATAAAAATTTTGTCAGTCTCACTGATTTGTTTCATAGTTAATGGACAATCAAATATTTGCCCACTATAATGATGTCATGTCGTCACTGTAGCTAAAAGTAGATTGGATATCAGTAACTTTAAAGGAGTCATATTTTAAAACTGTTTTGTCGCTTTTTGTTTAGCAGGAAGTCTTTGACAAAATGCACTTCCATTTTAAGGTATATTTTCATCAAGTTCAACAACTTAAAATGTCTTTGAAAACTTAACTGCACTGCATTTAATTACTTACGTATCAGTTCACACAAGCGGCGGCTGAAAAACTAACCTGTAAAGTTCGTCTAAACGTGAAAGTTCCACAGGCAGGAAGCTCATTTTCGCGATTAGGAACTCCCAAAGACGAACGAGTAAATTAATACTACATTTCATGTTGTAGAGTAGATGAATCTTTAATAGAATTGCTTGTTGATTCTGTATTTCTCTAATAAATAATATTTTGTGTTAATAAACACAACCTGAACAGATTCCCACTGCTTTCATTATTTCTATAGCGATAATTCAACCCAGCCAGTTTAAGCCTAATTGAAGTCCCTCAGCAATGAAAGAAAGCGACTTTTCTTCCTCTATTGTCAACGGGCCCGCCATGCACGGGTGGTTAGGGCGCTTCACTCGCAATCTGCGGGTCTCGGGTTCGAATCCCTGTCCCGCTAAACATGCTAGCCCTTTCAGCCATGGGAGTGTTATAATGCTACTATTCATCGGTAAAAGAGTAGCCCAAGAGTTGGCGATGGGTGGGTGATCACTAGTTACCTTCCCTCTAGTCCTTCACTGCTAAATTAGGGACGGCTAGCGCAGATAGCTTTCGTGTAGCTTTGCGCGAAATTCACAACAAACCGAACTATTAACAACGTCATTCTTTCATGTTCGTCAGTTAAGCCTGACAACAGACGTCTGCCAATTAGTTGCAAATCAAAATAATATTTCTTGAAACAAGTGTTTTAAAACATTTAAGTGTCGTATAGATTAATGTTCACTTTTCTTGCGAATTACAGCTAATACTTCTATATTGTTATATACAGCCTTTATTTCCCCGAAAGGGAACCAAAGGCCGCCTGGAGAAGACACCTGTTTTAACCACTCGCACCACTATACAGTAGTGTGAGTTCTGTCAGTCAGTCAGTAGACACTAAAATTACGTCACATAAGGGACGCTTAACGTTTCAATTTGTTTTGTCGTGAAGTCAGTGAAACGGGCGCATGCTATGAATCACGAGAAGAATTATGCACTCTGTGGGCTACAACATAGTGTGGCATACGAACTTCAAAAGTAAGAAATAATAATAGTTTTTACTCTTAATTTTGGTTTCATTTACTCTTGAAACATAACACTTTCGGGGACCCTGCGCAAGTACATCTAGTTTATATTTTGATTATCTATTTAGCCTAGTTTTATAAAAAAAATAGATATTTAGCTGAGGTGAGTGTGATATTATAAATTATTTGAACATTCTATAATATTCTTGTTCGCATCTCCTGCAATTAAATCTTATGTCATTATATATGTCTCAGATTTCGATCAATACATATGTCTTTATAATAATATGTTATATCTATAGTTGCATATTTAGTTTCCAAGGTAATGCATTTCTTCATTAAATCAATAGATTTATCGCCCATATATGTGGAAGAATGAGAAATTCTACCAATTGAGCAAATAATAAACGTATAATATATTATATGAATTGAAAGAGGGTGTCAAAGCAGATCTAATTATAGACAAAAACTCTTAACTAGAAACTTGGTTTTGCTTTAAGTACAAAAAATTTGTAAAATTTGTACTGTCTACTTTCTTACTTGCTTACTGCATATACCATGCTAGACTTTTAAACTTCAGCACTACTTGTTACCAGTTTCCGCTGTTTTATGAGTATTTCTACACCGTATTTTATAAAATAAGAAAAAAAATGAAAATATATATAAACTATTTTACATTATAATTTCAAATGTCGTTTAATCTAAACGTTTTTAGTAAACGGGCAGTAAATGGAAAAGATTGAACTCTTTAACATAACCCAGTTTGACGTAGCTGTTTAAAATACATTCTTTAATACTGTTTTATGGAGTGAATATAGCTTTACTGCATATGATGGTTTGATGAGCTCAGAAAAGGTAAAAATCTCATCCAGATGTGGTATGGTTGTTGTCGCCAAAGTGTGGTTATGTTTACATTTTACTTCATGGAGATGGGAAGGAAACCTTGGTGCTAAATTTAGCTGGAAATCTAGATGGCTCCAAACTCTTAATCGAAATTACAGAGAGCAAAGATGCGTGTATATCTAAAACAACACCAAATGCTTGCCACATCTTAATCCATTGAGTGACGATCTAACCCACATATGATCCGCTGTTGAGATCCGACACTGCAGTAAACTGCAGTTATCAGCAACCTATATTATGGTTTCGTTAACTAATACAAAATTCCATAATTTTTCATGTCTCAATAATCTGTACGGCCCGGCATGACCAGATGGTTAGGGCGCAATCTGAGAGTCGCAGGTTCGAATCCCCGTCACATCCAAACATGCTCGCCCTTTCAGCCGTGGGGGCATTATTATGTGATGGTCAATTCCACTATTCGATGGTAAAAGAGTAGCCCAAGAGTTGGCGGTGGGTGGTGATGACTAGCTGCTTTCCCTCTAGTCTTTCACTGCTAAATTATAAACGGCTAGCGCAGATAGTCCTCTTGTAGCTTTTCACGAAATTCAAAACAAACCAAGCCAATAATCTGCTCTTTTTATCGTTCTTGAATTCGAAAAAATTAACTATTTATTTCCTTGATCTTTTTATAAAAGAGCAGGATTATAATTTTCGTGTTGATTATTCTCTTGGATCTCTCTAATCTAGTTGGAATATTTCTGATGACAGGTTTTCTTCAGCTTGAAAATAATGGCAAGTTTATTTTATGATTTTAAATCGAATAGAAGGAAGAACTACCATAAAAATCATTACGAGAAACCCCGAGGATGAATATGTGTAAAAACATATCTCGATTGACTCTGAATATGAAGTATGGTTTGGAAAAGTGTTCGATAGAATGGAATACTTATAACGTCTCGGCTGCAAAGACTTGATAACATGTCGCAATTTCAGACTCGGGAAGTAACTGTATCGTAACCTGCTTTTATAAATCGACACAGCACAGCCATTTTTTTTTATAAAATAATGAAAAATAGAAGTGTGATAAGGCGCAGTCAGAACTCTCTATCAAAAGTGTATTCGTAAGTTTCGTTTTTACGTAACTGATATTATACGAACAAAGTGTTAGTAAGCCTGAACAAAATAAACGAATCGATCCCCTCCCACTACGAATAAAAAATAGATTTCATAAAAGTTCTTTCATCGTAATAGTATAAAAGTATTAGTCTTGGAAAATTAGATTGTACTTTCATGTATAATGCTACCCCCCAGTGGCACAGCGGTATGTCTGCGGACTTATAACGTTAGAAACCGGGTTTCGATACCCGTGGTGGGCAGAGCATTGATAGCCCATTGTATAGCTCTGTGCAAACAAAAATGTCTAATGTTGCACTATTTTCCCGGTACAAGTTTTATGTGTTATTTTTAACAATACACACTTTTCTACTTGTACAATTTTAATGTATTTTACGGGAAAATTATCTCAAGTGTTTGAAGAAATTTGATGAAAATTCATATAAATATCAAATATTGTTTTCATAATTCATACGTACATGTGTGCTAAATATCAAATATTGTTTTCATAATTCATACGTACATGTGTGCTAAATATCAAATATTGTTTTCATAATTCATACGTACATGTGTGCTAAATATCAAATATTGTTT
>NW_013668084.1:163176-166068 GCF_000517525.1 Limulus polyphemus
GTCTTAGAACAATACAACAACAAAAACAATCGGATATTTCCAAACCGCTGTGCCACTAGGGGGCTATATTTTTGGTAGAAACTCTTACTTATTGCGTATAATCAGAAGACTGTCTTAGAACAATACAACAACAAAAACAATCGGATATTTCCAAACCGCTGTGCCACTAGGGAGGGCTGTATTTTTTTATAGATATTCTTACTTATTGTGATATTTCCAAACCTCTGTGCCACTAGGGGGCTATATTTTTGGTAGAAACTCTTACTTGTTGCGTATAATCAGAATACTGTCTTAGAGCAATACAACAACAAAAACAATCGGATATTTCCAAACCGCTGTGCCACTAGGGGGCTATATTTTTGGTAGAAACTCTTACTTATAGCGTATAATCAGAAGACTGTCTTAGAGCGCTACAACAACAAAAACAATCGGATATTTCCAAACCGCTGTGCCGCTAGGTGGCTATATTTTTAAGTAAAGTCAAATTGTTTCAGAATTATATCTTGTACTCTGTTGCAATGTAACTAAAAGGAAGAAATGGTTGTGTAGTAGACAATTATTTTTTATGACGCGTCAATTAGGTTCCCAAGAATTCAAATAAAGATCTTCGACACAAATTGATCAAACCATTTCTACAATTTTAGTTTTTAAGATATCATAGCTATAATTTGAATGATAAATTATGTAACTCAGTTTCCTTGACGCATTACATGTAAATGATATAAAAGCAGCAAATACATGCGTCACGTTTGAACGACCTGAAGCATTGAAAAATGATCAGAGGAAATGAAAGAAATGTTTGTTTTTTTTGCAACGTACAATGGTTCTCAACAAATGCAGTCATTATGATGACATACTGATACTACTAGAACACAACGGCGTTTCTTCAGTTTCTGTCCAAAGCCCTGTTGACGAATCATTGTTTATTATCGGTTGCTTCATACTACTTATAATCATTAATTAGATTTTTTTGTTACAAATATAAGATGACGTGCTACTCTTCCGCGTTAAATAAATACAATGTAAATAAGGTGGTGTAAAATATCAGCAGCACTCTTAAGTCATAAGGATGTTGTACTCTACCTTTTGTTTTCGTTTATAACCCACAGGAATACAAACCCTCTCCAGCAGCACCCTTAAGTCATAAGGATGTTGTATTTTACCTTTTGTTTTCGTTTATAACTCACAGGAATACAAATCCTCTCCAGCAGCACCCTTAAGTCATAAGGATGTTGTATTTTACCTTTTGTTTTCGTTTATAACCCACAGGAATACAAACCCTCTCCAGCAGCACCCTTAAATCGTAAGGATGTTGTATTTTACCTTTTGTTTTCGTTTATAACCCACAGGAATACAAATCCACTCCAGCAGCACCCTTAAATCGTAAGGATGTTGTATTTTACCTTTTGTTTTCGTTTATAACCCACAGGAATACAAACCCTCTCTTTCCTTTTCTTTGCCACTCTGCCTATTTTAGCATTGTTATGGTAAACTTCATCTATCTTTGTAAATAAAAGATGAAAGGCTATTTCATTGTTTGAAATTCTCTAATGTATGATAAAATTCCCTGAATATGACACGTTTTGAATTTGTATTCATGAAAAAACTACTAAGGCTATCTGCCGCCGTCTCCCTAATGTTGAACTACTGACCAGAGGGAAGGCAGGCAGACAGTAGCACTCTACCATTCATCATTTACATTAAGGGTCATTTACACTGTCACTCCTATAACGCTACCTCAGTTTAAAGTGGCGGAGACATTTTGTGTTATCGTACCAATTCAACATGGTCTCCGAATCCATAGTTCTACCACGTTTTTAAACAGAGCTGTATACGACACAATATAAGGGATGTACTTTATAGAAGGAGTACTGCCTATACTGCATTTACATGACAGAAAGAATGAAGCAATACTTAGAAAATATGTAAGCTAAATGTTATTTCAGGTTATTTTCTCTAACATTCCATCTTAATTTCAGAAATTACCGAATTTATTTTGTTAAAAATCTAGTCATATATTTTATCATATATGTGTTCATATATTTTATCATATATGTGTGTGTGTGTGTGTACTTTATTTTTACTGAAATCTCAACTTGGTTAATCTTATCAGGAAAGCTCTTACGAGTTTCTCTGACCTGTTTCATGAAATAGAATGATATCTTAAATTGACATACATTTCAAATTTTGTTTTGATTTACTTAGGTGTTATTTTGTTGCAAGGATGGTTTAAAGACACCGTACTCTAGAGATAAAGATCAACGACAAATCAGTTCCAGAAAAGTTGTAAATCAAAGTAGTTCGTAAGATGTACTTGTACGATTCAAAAAAAAAAAGGAAGGAAACTGTCAGACGGGCGACATCTGTTAGCCACGATATTATGCTCGTGGGATCAGTTTAATTCCCCCGAGATGTCGTTAGTATCATCACGTTTAACGTTCAAGTCACTCGGACACATTGTAAGTTAGAAGGAAGACATCATTTGTCACCAGGTGGAGTAGTAATCTCGGATTATTCTCCGAAGATAATCTACAAAATGTTCTCGTTCATCAACAAAAAAAAAAAAGTGGGTAATAAAAGTAGCCAAAAGTGAAAGCACTAGTCTGAAACTCCATCAAAAATTTGTAATCCACATATACATGCAACGAAGGCACAAAATGCTGATAATTAAGATAAATAAAATTGTTTAGTCATCAACTCGGTTTCTTTTTATGGCTCTAATTTCGGTAAAATGACATATTATATTAATTAAACATTGAATTTGTAATTTTCACTTATGTGAGTTTAGCTGCATGAAAAAAATGTTTGTTTTTAAACAGTTTTGTGACTAAGTTGTCTCCCTTTATTTTGTTCTAATAAGGTACGGCCCGGCATGGCCAGGTGGTTAAGGCA
>NW_013668084.1:166120-172705 GCF_000517525.1 Limulus polyphemus
AGAAACTTCTGTCTCTCTCTTCACCCCACTACATAATTAGAATTAAGTGGCCGGAGCTTTTAATAATTGAATGCTTACATGAGTGAATGTTAATAAATTAATTTTCCTTGTGACGAAATCACAAGCCAAGGGAAGAGCTGCGAGGAGACGTGGAGAAGAAGAGAAAGAAGGAGACCTTTGTGTGTTGACTACGGAAGTTTTCTTTCTTTCGGCGAGACCTGTGCGTTGGATGACCACAAATCACAAGCCAAGGGAAGAGCTGCGAGGAGACGTGGAAACGAAGAGAAAGAAGGAAACCCTTGCTGAATTGGGTGATGTCGTCGTCGGAAGTTTTCTTTCTTTCAGCGGGACCTGTGCGACGGCTTAAGAGAACTGAGCGGTGTAGAGCATAGCGGGGAGATGCAGACCGGGTAAATCCATTCTTGTTTAAGGTATTAAAATTAAGGTTGATTGAGACTTGTTACTTGTTGGATTCTTTATGAGGATTGGAACTTTAATGTTGGTAGTGACCTTTGGTATTTAATTTCGCAGGGGACGATCATTTTCAGGGCTGGGATCAAGGGATCCAATAGCATAACGAAAACTTTTGTTGTGGGGGAATACGGGAGTACCCCGAGAAAACTGGAATGGTAGTGTAATCAAATGAGTGATATATAAAGGAAATTGAGTGACGTCATGAAGGTCATCTGGTCTTCCAGGAAATGTTTAGTATATTTTTCTATGAACTGTTGTAAGTGTGTTTCATTTCCGGTACCATTTCCAGTTTGTCCCTGAAGAAGAAGTGTCCACCTTTCGAAAGCGCTCAGGTTATAGGGTTTTTATCATTTTTTATCAAGACTTCTTGAACCTACGTGTTTTTTCTGACATCATGAATATTATCTCACCTTCAGTAAAGATGTTAACATTTTTCAAGTAGAAAGAGTGCAAATACCACAAGTAGGTAAAAAAAGATAGTTGTATCATGTATTTGCAACAAAATACGTTATATTAATATAATTTTGGAGCCTCACCAAGTTATTACAGTCCGTGTCGCCATGTTCGGTCATGCTCTATCTGACGACAGTGCATTTTTACAATAACATCGCAATGTACTTTCCATTGCAAAAGATTCAGTTGTAAGTCTGTCATTTTTAAATCGCACCCCTCCTTCCTGTGCGCTTTCCATTAGCCAGCTAATATACGAAAACAACGGTTTCCTAAACTCTGTTTCAACAGTCCGATCGCACAGAAATCCAGAAGTTCATCAACTTGAATAGAAAAGAGCATGTATACCTGTTTCATTTTTAACTGCTTGAAGTATGCCATAGATGAACAAATATGTCGTGGAAGTAACTAACACAACACATGAGTGGAATCGCTTTTCATTTGTCACAAGATGTCATAATTTGTTTACTACTGTTTGGATACTACTTGTTGTAGGTCTCTTTCTAAGTGATCCTGGTGCCTCAAGTTGATCCATATTCCTTAGTTTTCCAATGCCATTAAGTACAAGAGATATTCCAATCTTTGAAAATCTAAAATCCCGATCTGAACACATTTTTAGGATCTGAGTGTATAAATATTTTACGTCGGAAAGAGATGTTACATACTGTTCTCAAAAACGATAAGTTTTTCGTGGTATCATATTGCCTAATAAATGCCAAAATGTAGTTCTAATACATGCTGTTCCATCGCAGCTTTATATCTACTGTTTTTGTCACGTTAATAGCTGACTTTTATATTTAAAACTGTTTTAATACATCGTACTCAACTCCTTTTATTTATTATAAGGCACTTTGATGTGACTTTATCTAGGTTTTTCTCATATGAGCATTTAGTAAACAGAATGATACACAATACGATTAAATGCACATAAAATTATTCCCAAATTTTTAGGCTCATAATTGGTTTTTGCTAGTATGAAATCATAGTAAGAAAAAAGTCGTGTTTTATTCACTTTTAAAGTTACTTATATATAACTGTCTAGCAAACAGTAGTCTTAAATTGCGTTATTACAGTCTTTCTAGAAGTATGCCTGAAAGTACAAGGCCTACAAACTAACAAAATAAAGGAACAGAAACGAATGAGAAAAATAATTTAATGTATCATAAGCCCGTCGCATTCCAATCTAAGAGTACTGTAGCACATCCGAAGTTATGTTTTAACACGATATTATTAAACCGTACATCAAGAGACTAGCTATCATTGCCCACAACGGGTATGTGGATTAGATTTACAATTAGATTAAACTTCTACACTCAATAGCCCATTCAGAATGTGATGGGTTGGCAGAAGGAAGAGGTGGTCAAAAAATTAATCACAGTGGATGGAATGAGGGGGGAACGAATTCTACCGAGTGGAAAACGCGTTTGATTCAACTTTACTGTTGTGTTAAGCATTCAGCTGAGGTGGACTTATGTTTGCAGAAGAAACAAAGACTTACCCTGGTGTTCGAATGTGTCATTTATTTATTTATTCTTATTTCATTGTAAATCATTTCTTATTATATTTAACATAGAGAAATTACGACAACATAGTAACTTGTTTATGTATAAGTATTAAAATCAATTGAAATAATAATCTTATTTAATTGTAAGAGCTACTTACTTCTCACACCAACATTGGGTATTAACATAAGACTTACTTGTAGACTTATGTAATTGCTGACATTTTTGGGATATTGTTTGTTTGTTTGTTTGTTTTGAATTTTGCGCAAAGCTACACGAGGGCTATCTCCCGAATTTAGCAGTGTAAGACTAGAGGGAAGGCAGCTAGTCATCACCACCCACCGCCAACTCTTGGGCTACTCTTTTACCAACGAATAATGGGATTGACCGTCACATTATAACGCCCCCACGGCTGAAAGAGCGAGCATGTTTTGGTGGGACAGGGATTCGAACCCGCGACCCGCAGATTGCGAGTCGAGTGCCCTAACCACCTGGCCATGCCGGGCCTTTTGGGATATTAAATTGTAGTTTTGTGTTTTTTTCATAACATCTAATCCATAGTTTGTATGTTTATGTGTTCCATTGCCGTCTGACATAAGAAAATAAGCTGTTAGAATATATGTGTGTGCCCCTTCCAGTGGTTCAAAGTAAATTTGAAGGCTTATAACATCCAAAACCTAGTTTCGATACCCGTGGTTAGCACAGTACAGGTAGCTCATTGTGTAGCTTTTTTGCTCAAGTACAAACAAACAAAATTATAATGTTTATTTTTCATCGCTTTTAAATTTCAGACATATACTGAAACCTAGAATACAAGTAATGTTTCTAGTTTTTTTGTATTTCAAAATCATCATATTAACTCAACATATAGCAAGTAACTGTAAAGGACCCAACGAAGAAAATAGATCGTCCACACAAAAGTATACGATAATAACGTTAACCTTGTAGATTTTCTTCGTTGGTTTTCTGTGGACGATCTGTATACGATAATAACTACAAGGTTAACGCCAACGAAGAAAATTTTTGTGTGGACGATCTGTATACGATAATAACGTTAACCTTGTAGATTTTCTTCGTTGATTTTGTGTGGTTAATCTGTGTAGCTTCATCAGATAGATTAAAATTTTGAATATACGTATATAAAATATGAATCTAAAAGCTTTTGAATTATGAACAATAAACGTTCTGAAAACTTTCAAACGAAACCTACGTGAAGCTAGATCTAAACAGACGTTTGCGATGGTCTTGAAACTTGCTCAACTTCCACAGTGGAGCATTAAAGGTTTATACAGTTTAAAAATTCTTGAATCAAGTAAAAACTCAAACATAAGATGTCAGTTTTGGACCATACATAAACTAAACACGCACGAAACCTACAAAGGCTTATGAGATGTATGTTGCATATTTCTGCTACGCATCCCTGGTTTCTTAATAAAAGGTTCTTTTAGAATTTAATTTTTCATGTTCAAAAAGTAACTCAGACGATATCTAATCTAATAAAAATCAAGAAACATTTTTTAAACCTTAAAACAACAAAAGACTATACGCATATGCTAAAGTTGAATAAATTAAATATTTTAAGTATTTTTAGTTATTCTGTTTATTTCATGCAATATATGCACCATTTTAGACGAACTTTGAACCCTTTTATTCAATTTTTCTGTAAACGTCAGTAACTTTGAAGTATGTTTTATTTGGTGAACAGTAGTAGTATAGTTCCGATAAAAATTAATCACTGTATCAGTTATTTCTAAATATTAACACTGGGGAGAAATAAATCACAGTTCCGTAAAATATACCCCTCTATAAATGTTTATTCTGTAAAGCTTTTTGTTCCTACGGAGAAGCCAAATATTTAGGGTGGTTAGGAATAAGATGCAAAGCTAATTTTGAAATCCGTTTAATAGCCTTCAGAATAGTTATATCAGATATGCATTGCATCACACCAGACCACACACCATTTAAGTTCCTATTTGTTTTAATATTATAAAGTCGCATAATAAAAATTACAAACACTTGACACAAGTTTTGTATCACAAACATGATCACATTATTGCACCAACTCTTAAATGCAATAGATTTAGATGGAAGTACGTTAAGCTTGGTGTGTTGATGCTTTCATTGTTTGTGGTTAGACTTGTATTTATTTCATTATAAAGTTTAAAATCATACAGACAATTCATCCCCAGAATTGAGTGTGCGTTCGGGTTTCTTGATGTAAAACGAAACGGTAAAGAACGCAATCACAAAAAAAACGATTTAATTCACTCTGACACGTTTCAGTAATCTGAATTGTTTTGCATGTGTAATAAATAAGTTAAAGAATTATAGAAATAACATTAAAATCAACATTCTAACTATTCAGCCCACCCTTTTGTAAATACAGCATATTTCATGCTGATAATAGTCAAGATTTCTAGGTTCCTTATATTTTAGAGCAAATCAAAATTCTTCAGAGAATATATATTTATATATAATAAAAACAGCAAGTGTTCCTAAGACAGGAAATCATTCCAGGAAATCCTCAGTAAATGGAAGGGTGGGGTGGGTGGGGGTTATTAACTACGGTACAGAGAATACGTGAATGACGCAGCAAAATGCCTCGTAGGGTATAGGCAAGCGAAGGAGGGCATACCTAAGAGTAGATTGCTTTATTTTTTGTTGTTCCTGTATACTGGGAAATGGTTTGTTAATCTAAACTAAGAGAGCCTGGAACGCAAGAATGTCTGGTATTAAGCCGATCAACCGTCCGTATGATAGCAGCCGAATGCTCTGAGTTCCAACTTGAATAGCCAGTGGACTGGCCAGCCTCTTGCAGAGAAGTTGTTAGCCTTCGGAAGCATTGAAGCAGTTAGGGTTGCTAACTGTTATCTGTGTCGACCCACTTGCGCTGTTGGATCTTTGGAAATCAATGCCGGTGACAGATGACGCCACTAATAGTAGCGATTAGCCTGCAAGCTGCCGTAAGGGATGTTGAAAATGATAGCCGCCTGCTTGACGTCAAGCTACAGAACACTGATACTTTATTATTATTGAGAAATGGATATGAAAATACTATTCCCGCCACGAAACACAAAGCTGTAAAAATTAGTTTTAAGGTTATTATTCCCACCTTACAAGACAGAGTTATAAAACGATCAACGAATGATAAGCGCTAAGAAGCAGCGCCCTCTTATTAGAAAAAAAAATATTATAAAGTTGTAATTCACCTTTATATTTTTTTTTATCTTTAGAAATATTTTTTGTAACATAACAGTTTGGTCGTTCTGGAAGAATTTCATATACGTATGTTATTACTGTTGTTTCATCTTTGCCGTAAAGCAGCATATGTCTTGAGTTTTTTTTTCTTGTATGATGTTAAAAAGGTAATCCGTCCACGACTGAAAGGTACATAGAGCCGTTACTTACTTGCGATCCTCAATATAATTAGAACGGTACACATTCCTTCTGGATTGGATACCAGCTGAGTAAACTGAACAAGTCTCGACTTGTTTGATATGAAGACAACAGTCTGATATTACTATTTCTTTCAGGAACTGAAAACAATTGATAGTAATGTCATTACGTGATACCATCGTATCGTTTGAGATATAAATATATATAGGAAAAGATAGAATGTTATACTTTCCTAATAATTGCTCTTTCGGTTATAAAAGAGCGTTATTTTTGTAAATAGCGATAGTTTTTACTTTACGTTTTGTGACAAACGGAGATATCTTAAATTTGAGCCAGTACAATGTTTCTTGTATATATATTTCTTCCCCAACTCCAACTGGTGATAATACGTTTATAATGTTGCAAGTGTTTCCTAGCAGTGTTATGAGTGCTTTGGAAGTTTCGCTAGGATAATGCTTGGTATCAAAACTTTGCTGTTAGCAACCAACCAAACCTAGCACCTATTGTTTTATAATGACTTAGACACTTGTTGAAATTCTCTAGAAGAATACTTGATATCATAACATCGTTATTGTTAACCCTTAAACCAACCCAAACCTAGCACCTATTGTTTTATAATGACTTAGACACTTGTTGAAATTCTCTAGAAGAATATTTAATACCATAACATCGTTATTGTTAACCCTTAACCAACCAAACCTAGCACCTATTGTTTTATAATGACTTAGACATTTGTTGACAAAAAGTGTTCGCTTCTCAGTAA
>NW_013668084.1:173229-175169 GCF_000517525.1 Limulus polyphemus
AAACCTAGCACCTATTGTTTTATAATGACTTAGACACTTGTTAAAATTCTCTAGAAGAATATCTAATACCATAACATCGTTATTGTTAACCCTTAACCAACCAAACCTAGCACCTATTGTTTTATAATGACTTAGACACTTGTTAAAATTCTCTAGAAGAATATTTAATACCATAACATCGTTATTGTTAACCCTTAACCAACCAAACCTAGCACCTATTGTTTTATAATGACTTAGACACTTGTTGAAATTCTCTAGAAGAATATTTAATACCATAACATCGTTATTGTTAACCCTTAACCAACCAAACCTAGCACCTATTGTTTTATAATGACTTACACACATGTTGACAAAAAGTGTTCGCTTCTCAGTAAAGTGCAGATATCGTTTACTTCCATGAGTTTATGGCACTAATTATTTTCTACTTATTCTGCCTCAGCGATCAAGATATCACACATTGGATTATAAGCAGTAAGATATATGTGTTCGTAGCTGAGTCAATGGCAAGGCGAGGGAGAAAGGAACGAAGCACAAAAGTTTATACTGGCTGTATTTCGATACATTTAATTAAACTACGAGTCTTTGCTTAGCAACAATCAGAGATATATAAAAATAGATCATTTTGGAACGTTAATGATTTCTGAAATTTGGTTGTAAAATTTTTGTAACGCTTGGAGAACGACAATTGAGGCTATAAAAGTTGAAATAAAAGTTTTAATGGCGTACATGTCATGAGACATCAAAGCACCGCTGCTTGCATAATAGAAAAGATTTAAGGGGCTATACATAAGACATTTCTGTCCGTAAAGTACTTACGGAATAAAATATATACTTGAAATTGTTACACTTTCAAACCATTGTAAGGTGTATTCAAATTTGATCTGCAAGACTTCTTTGCACCAATTTTATCCTATTCTATCCTATTCTTTTGTTCGATCCCCCTCACATTGTAAGTTCTGTAGTAGCTTCAAATTAGGCTTGAATGTATTGAATAATGTGTGATTCAGTTGTATATCATTTGAGAGTGAAAATCGTCGAAAATATCAAACCCATGACAGGGATCTTTTTTTCTCCACAAATATAATATTTTAAATCCTTAGGATTTAAGTTGGAAACAGGTAACGTAATTAACGATTTACAATTTTTAGAGTTACCTCAGCATCAGTAGTTGTAGGATAATGTAACATGGTTCAGCTACTTCTGGAATTTAAGAGCCAACGGTAACTGTTAACGTATATCTTCATCAAATTACCATTTCATTAAACGTAGGCATGATTGAGGGGTATAGTGAGGGCAGTGTGATCACCCTGACTTCTTTATTCGAACACTACTTTTCATAGCACTGTTTATCGACACTTTAGGGTTAATTTGAACAAAATCCGAGATAAATTTCCCGATATAGGTTTGAAATATTGATGAACTTTCTTGTTTCTCCTCATTATGCACAACAGAAAATTGTGTTTTCCTTTCTGCCATTTTAGGTGAGAAGAATTAATAGTGTTTATTTACACTTTTTTGCTCATTCAGCCTTTAGTGACACGATTTCTCTCTGTCAGAAGGACATTAATCATTCAAAACTATTAGAATGAAATGCCTGTTATAGCTGCTAAAACTTTAATATCTCATCTTTGAGAGCTTTTTGTAACCTTATATGAGACGGACTTATCGCAGAACACTAAAACTTAAGAGATTCCTTTCTATTTAAAACTTCAGAGTTTTGTAAATGAGTGAAAGCTGCGAGAATATCACGTCTTTAGAGTTTTGTAAATGAGTGAAAGCTGCGAGAATATCGCGTTTTCAGAGTTTTGTAAATGAGTGAAAGCTGCGAGAATATCGCGTTTTCAGAGTTTTGTAAATGAGTGAAAGCTGCGAGAATATCGCGTTTTCAGAGTTTTGTAAATGAGTGAAAGCTGCGAGAATATCACGTTTTCAGAGTTTTG
>NW_013668084.1:175313-185835 GCF_000517525.1 Limulus polyphemus
AAAAGCTGCGAGAATATCACGTTTTCAGAGTTTTGTAAATGAGTAGAAAGCTACGAGAATATCACGTTTTCAGAGTTTTGTAAATGAGTGAAAGCTGCGAGAATATCACGTTTTCAGAGTTTTGTAAATGAGTGAAAGCTGCGAGAATATCACGTTTTCAGAGTTTTGTAAATGAGTGAAAGCTGCGAGAATATCACGTTTTCAGAGTTTTGTAAATGAGTGAAAGCTGCAAGAACATCACTTTTATGCTCTATTTGAGGTTATTTAATAGAGTATAAAGCGACTTATCTCACTCTTTATCTCATGTTTGTTTATTGTTAAGTACAAAGATACACAATGGGCTATCTGTGTTGTGCTCATTATGGGTATCGAAACCCAGTTTTTAGCGTTACAAGCCTTCAGACGTACCGTTGATCCAGTGGGGAAGGAAACTTTGTCTTGTATATAAAGAGTAAAAAATGTTTTGAAGCATTTCAGTAAAGTAATACAAATATTTCATGATAAGTGTTTTCATTACTTTTCGACATTTTTTTAAGATATAAAACGTTAAAGATTATTCTAGTTTTGAATGCTTTCGAATTATATCTGGAATGAAGATTTGCGCAAGCAAATGTCATTCTCAAACCTCAAAATAGGTTAATAAAGTCAGTTTTAACCTTTCGGGATAATATAAAAATTCTTAGATGGAAATAAAGACGAGAAAAAAAATACCATAAATTCATGAAATTCTAGGCTTAACGTTTGCTAATCTTTAGTGTAAACGGAAATTCTGATATCCAATTCTCAATATCAAACTGAAACTATTTGTATTATAAGTATAGCTAATTACTAAATTAGCCATAACAACAGGACTAAAACATTAGCCATTGAGTTCTTCACGTGATCACATATTCCACGCAACGTGACACGCGCACAACCTAATGCCTGATTATACTCATAAACTAATATGTTCCAGATATTATAAAACGTACATTTAACGTTTATGTCTTTGGAATAATGTTAACTTGTTTTCACGATGTTACTGTGGGATAGTTTAACTCAAGTTTAATTTGAAAACAAGAATATATTTCAGATTTACAATTCAATCAATTTTAGTGGAAAAACGGTGCTTGAAACAAAAACTGATTGGAGGAAAATAGCGAAATATCATATAAGGCTGCCAGTTGGAATAATAATCTTGGAATAAGACCTTTGGTTCGTATATAAAGTTCTGCTGTTAATTGTAAAATTAACTCACTATGACTTGCTGTTGACACACTTAAACTACGAAGCACATGGAATTTCAGAACTACACCGAACTAAGCATGTGATAGTTCTGAATAACTAAAAAAAAATTGTTATTAACAAGATTAACTATGCATGAATTTCCCCTCTATAACTAGGCGACTTATAACCTTTAAGTTTCGTACGTCAAGGCAGACTGTTACTGTCAGATTAGATGACGTCATCAGCTGATGATGACACGCCGGTCCCTCCTTTCTCTTCCTTGGTGATTCTGTTCGCCAAATCGATCAGTTAAATATTACAGAAAAGCTAACTTTGCAGCCATGCGACAATAACTGCTATTCCAAACAAGTTTTTCTTAAATAATCTAAAGATAAAGGATTATTAATTGCTCTTAATCACGGCTTTTATTAATATAAACAGCACTTATGTCACACCTCAACACCAAATTGTAAAAGAAGAACTGGTTTTGTTGAGACCAGTTAAAGTGTTGGCGCATTTACTAACTTAATTCCTGTTCTATTACTGGGCACAAACCTAAAATTCGTCAATGGCCAATTTTAAATGTCATTATAACAATTAAAACGTTCACTCTTCCTTCTAGTTAGATTTTGTATTAACGGTTAAATGAAAATGTATTTTATTTTATAATTAAAGTGGAACTTTAAACCTAATATTGCCATCTTTGAATGTATTGTAATTTCTTCGGGTTTAAACTTTATTTCAAAGCTCTAATTTCAGATAAGACATTACTATTATCATCAATTAGAACGGTTTTCTTCCATTCAATTATTTTCCAATCAAATGTTGCTGTGAAATGTCTGGCCACTCTTCTTTTTCGTTAAAGAAAGAAACGTCAGTAATAAACTTACATTTCTGTAAATAAGTCAAGTTACTGGATGTAGAACAAGCAAGTTGAAAGATTTTCCTGGACATATTTACTTTATATATTACTAAATGTCTTAACACTTAAATGAATATTTTCTAATTTACTGTTGCATTAACATTTCCTACATTTGGGGCATCTCTGATAACTTATAAGCTGGCGTCGTAATAGAAACATATTAATATTTTTATTAATTTCTGACTTTCCTCTTCCTTCCACCGTTGAACATGGGGCTAATCACACGGTTTCAAGTATAATCTGAATCACGTATAGCATCATCTTTGTCTCCGCTAAGCTAGCATGCTGTTATTAGAAGCAACAAACGAGGGGCTTAGTTGGAGATGCCGAGAGATAAATGACGCAGCTCAAACTGACTGGCAGTTGAATGAGAAGTAATTGGCTCATAAATAACTCTGTCTCTGGCCCATGTCAGTAACAGCGTCCAGTGAGTCTTGCTCTCTTGTAGTTATTAAATCTCTCCCACCCCAATACTTTTGTAGAAAATAGAACTAACTGTTAGTTGGACTCTCCTTATACTACTCTAGAAAACAGAGGTAACTATCTGTTGGTTATTTCTTAGTCCTCCTGCTTTTATTTTTCACTTAAAATTCCAGTATCAGAAAAAAATCTAACACATTGACTTTACAAACAAGGTAATCTCTCTCTTTAATATATTAAAAGCTTTGTTTTTATTAACAAGTGGCTTTTTAATAACGCCTATTTTACAATTTTTATATAACATCTGTGACTTCAGGTGAGATTTAAAAACAAGCAATTAGGCCAGCGTTTCTCAAAGTGTGGGGCGCCCCCTCAAGGGGTACAAATGATTTCTTTGTGTGCGCGAGCGATTAGGATGGAAGAAATAGTACAATAATGGAAAATGAAGCGTTTTAAAATATATTTTATTAATGAAAATAATAAGTAAATACTACAACGCATACAGCATTTTAATGTGTATCCGGGTATTTCATCTCGTCACTTAAATCACCCTTTCACTCATTTAAAAAAAAACGGGGAGTGCGCACAAAAAAAAAACATCATACAGCATTTTAATGTGTATCCGGGTATTTCATCTCGTCATTTAAATCACCCTTTCACTCATTTAAAAAAAAACGGGGGGCGCGCACAAAAAAAAACATATTCATTAAAGGGAGCGTGGATGACAAAAGTTTGGGTAACGCTGAATTAGGTATAATTGTGCGTAGTTAGGCCTGACTTCTAGTATATTATAATGCGCTGGTCAGTTTTTATTTTAACCTCATAAGGAAATTTACAATCTTACAAAGACAAAAATGAAACATATAAAAATTATTTTAAAACTTTATCTTTTGTGTTTCGAATTTCCACTCGTAGAACAGGAGTAAAATGTTTTTAACATAACTTAACGGGTGTTTCAAAAGTCACTTCCGCTGTTCAGACGATTGACTATGTTAGGGAAACCGAAAGACACAATGTCGTGGCACTCGATGAGCAGACGAATTTGTCCTTGAAGAAGACAACGTAAATATTTTAGTGATAGATCAAATTTTCCTTGTGGAAGACAACGTGAGCATTGCAGTGATAAACCTATCTGTAATTACGTGGAAGACAACGTAAAAATTGCAGTGATAGAAATTTATCCTTGTCGAAGAAAATGTAAAACATTGCAGTGATAGACTAGTTTGTCCTTATGGAAGACAACGTAAACATTGCAGTTACTGTTTAAATATGATTTTGAACGATGGATTTAATACCCGTAGGTACCAAGTAGTGGGACCATGATATCATTGAAAGACATCAAATGACTTTAAATGATGGATTTTATACCAATAGGTATACCATGTAGTATGACCATGATGTCATCGTACCACAACACACGACTGTGGACCATGGATGTTATACGTATAAACACCATATCATTTCTGTGTAACAACACCTTGCCTGTTTATATCAACACACAGAGTTTCTGTACAACTAACAGGTAACAAGTAGTGGCTTTATTCAAGTATAGGTTTCAGCTTACCAGTTACTACCAACAATTAAACAAAATTAACAACGTCTTTTTTATGATATCTTACTAAAATTTCCTAGAATTAACAACACAGAACTAATACCTAATTTACTATATCCTATACCCTAGATACTAGACCTTATACCCAATTTACTATACCCTATACCCAAGTTAGTAGATCCTATACCGGAGTTACTAGACCTTATACCCAAGTTAGTAGACCCTATACCGGAGTTACTAGACCTTATACTCAAGTTAGTAGACCCTATACCCAAGTTAGTAGACCCTATACCGGAGTTACTAGACCTTATACCCAAGTTAGTAGACCCAATATCGGAGTTACTAGACCCTATACCCAAGTTAGTGGACCTTATACCGGAGTTACTAGACCTTATACCCAAGTTAGTAGACCTTATACCGGAGTTACTAGACCTTATACTCAAGTTAATAGACTCTATACCGGAGTTACTAGACCTTATACCCAAATTAGTAGACCTTATACCGGAGTTACTAGACTTTATACCGGAGTTACTAGACCTTATACCCAAGTTAGTAGACCCTATACCGGAATTACTAGACCCTATACCCAAGTTACTTCAAATAACTAGTGCAAAAAACAAAAACTCACCAGTTTTAACCTGATACTTAAGGGTGTCTCTGCAATCCACCAATAGTTGATCAAGAGGCTGAGGGTCATCTGGTATCTCCAGATCCAAAAATTCTCTCAGCTGATTAGGTTGGTAAAAATCAAGGACTTTGGTACTGCGGTCATTAGACTTTTTTAAGAAATCTATTAGGATTTGGACCACACGTACCAAAAAGTCTTCAGTGACGTCATAGCCATCCTTGGTTAAGGGTAGAAGATCTGAAACAAAAATAATTTTTAACTCTAAATATGAATATAAAAATAAGTGAATTTTGTCATTTATCAATAAAAACAACTTAAAAATAATTGTATCGTATTACAGCGAATGAAACATTTCTAGTGCTTTTCATAGAATAATTCGGATAAATAAATCCTGGTTGATAAATCAGCGATTCAGTACGTTAGTACGCAATAGAAAAATAATTCTGTACCTGTCCAGATTTTATTTTCACCACGATAATAATAAATCTTTACATTTTTTACTTCAAACGTGATCAGCTGTAACCTAAACACGTTTTTTGTTTTGTTTTTAAAAACCGAGCTTGCGACTCAGTTTACACTAGCCATATGAGAAATGGTGTCCATATCAAAAAATAACCCTTTCTTTTCACCAGGAAGCCTGTATATAACACGTGGCTTACATTCTCCCTGGTTAAATTATATTATTTCTATAGTCTGCCCCATTAATAATCCTTGGTATACATATAATTTATTTGGTATACTTGTTTCAATGTATCCATTTCTTGGTATGGCCTGATTAAATTATATTATTTCTATAGTCTGCCCCATTAATAATCCTTGGTATACATATAATTTATTTGGTATACTGTTTCCATGTATCCCTTTCTTGGTATGGCCTGATTAAACCATAAGCATTAGGTCTAACCGTGTACTGAAGAATAGGCCAATACAAAAACTAAGGCCTGGCTTAAATGTCGCGATTATTCAGGGAATGCTATTGAAGTCTTCGACCTATAAATAATGCTTTGAAGTCGAGAGAAGTAAGATCAGCCTACAAGTGATACATTCATTGTTATTGTTTGTGGAATTTCACGCAAAATTACACGAAGGCTATCTACGATAGTGTCTCTAATTCGAAGTGATAGTCGAGAAGAAAGGCAGCTAGTCAATACCACCCACCGCCAACTAGTGGGAAACTGTAATGGAATAGTGGGATTTGATTGTCATTCTTATAACGTACCTAAGGTCCCAAAGCGGGGGGGGGGCGCTTAACAAGAAACCTAGGATCCACAGTCCGGCACGCTAACCACCTGGTGATAGTTCATTCTTTGGGTCCTGATAATAAAAATATAATTATTATCAATGTTCTAGTCCTCACGTCTGGGATGAATTTAGTACAAGTGAGGAATAGAAAGTCATCACCTGCCTACGTTCGCTTTAGTTAAATTGCTCTATTTAAAAACATATTGAACTAAATTATGTCAGATTTAGGACTATTTGTTAAAACTACATGCAGTAGGAGTCCTCCCCCTCAGTCGCTTCAAACTCCTTAATATTACTGTCGACGTACCGATCTTGAATTCTCGCTTGCGGAACTGTATATGTGTTGGTTTTAATATTGTTATTGTTCAACTGCTCACTATTCAGTGATCAATTAGCAGGATGTCGTAAGTTTGAGAAATTGATTGTAGCGTGCATTACGTTGAATATTTTTAAGTTATGAGAATTCACCCTCTTATTTTTGGAGAAAATAAGGGGGTGTTTCAATGATTATACGAACGTTGTCTCTAGTTTTTCATCCAATTGATCTCGTCCAGTTTTTTAAGTATTTTTGAATTTTTAAAAATTTTACTATACGTCCAACTCAAAAGTTATGCCTTTTTGGTTGTCGAATTTCACACAAAGCTACTATAGTGCTACCTGCGCTAGTTGTCTCTAATTTAGATGTGATAGACTAGAAGGCAGCTAGTCAACATCATTCACTGCAAACGTTTGGGTTATTCTTCACTAACGAAAAGTGGAACTGGCAGTCACATTATAACGCACCCACAGCTGAAAGGGCGAGCACGTTCAGTGACAGGAATCAAACTTGGAATTCACATAGTGCGAGTCTATCGCCCTAACCATCAGGCTATGCCAAGCCCCCAACCCAAAAATAAAACACTCAGTTTTTATTCACTTATTTATCATTTGCGAGAAATAAAATTTCAAAATTCTTACAACAAGGAATTTTAATGGGACAAAGAAAAGTCATGTTTGACACACACGTTAACTAATCAAATAAGCATACAGAGAAATTAGTTACCTCAAATACTCTTGACCCATGTAACAATATTAACTCATCGTATCACGATTAGAATATAATATGTAGTTGTTATAACACTGTAATAACAAAAATAATTCATTATATACACACTATGGATGAAAGGTCAAATAATTAGAATTATATGTTTGATTGTTCTTTGTTCATCCGCAAAGCTACACAATGAGCTATTTGTACTGTGGCCATCACGGGGATCTATACCCGTTTTTGTTTGCGTTATAAGCTCTCAGTCTTACGTGTTGTAATTTTAGCGCAAAAGTAAACAATGGACTGTCTGGGCTCTGTAGACCGCGGGTAATCGAACCCAGGATCTGAGCGTTGTAAGTCTGTAAACTTGCCGCTGTCTCAGACAATTGGATCAGTTAGTCCATATCTGTATGCAAACATAACCCTTTTAACCCCAATGAATTGGTAACAACGAGTTACCTTAAGTAACAGGTCGTGTCTATTATTTTTTAATATTAAAATATTTTACAGGTATCACACGTTATAAAATCCATTCTGGCATGAGACGCTGAAAATTCGGCTGAGCTGTGATTTGTATTTCAAAAATACGTTGCGTGATACATAGTGTAACTGTTGCTGGTTACAGCGACAATGTAACAACAAACGAAACGCTGAAACTAATTGTGCAACTCTTTTAGTGTAGCACACGATACACTGTAGAACTACTGATGGTTGTAACAACAAATGAAACGCTGAAAACTAATTATGAAACTCTTTACTGCAACACACGATACACTGTAGAACTACTGATGGTTGTAACAACAACGAAACGCTGAAAACTAATTCTGAAACTCTTTTAGTGTAGCACATGATACACTGTAAAACTATTGATGGTTGTAACAACAACGAAACGCTGAAACTAATTTTGAAACTCTTTACTGTAGCACACGATACACTGTAAAACTACTGATGGTTGTAACAACAAACGAAACGCTGAAAACTAGTTATCTAGACTTTTTGCTGTTATCTGATGCATTATAACACTACTGATGATCATAACAACAAAAAAGTCATAAAGAAGAAATTATCTTATGGCCGTAATATCAAAGAAATGCTCAACTAATTATCTAGACTTCTTACTGTTACACTTTGCATTGTCAAACTATACAACGCTACGTTATCTAGACTGTTTATTGAATGCAATTTTTCCAGCAGTTTGGAATTGATATTTTTTTTCTTCATACTTTAATTCTAGAATTTTTTTCAGTCCTATTTCTCATCATTCAATTTCTGGGCTGATTAGCTAATTAACAAAATTTTCTTATCAGATTTGCTATATATATATATAGTCTCGAATTTGCGAGAAATAAGAAATTCTGTGTTTATTCTAGATGAAGAATACTTGCTTCATGTACAGATTTATTTATTTCAGATAATCTAGATTTTCATATTTCTTTCTCCATTCTTAGAGAACCTTCCAAATTGAGCGTCACTTGTTCGGTTAGGGGACGCCCTCTCTTTTCAACGTTGTGACCGCGGTTAGTTGCCTGCTGCCGGACGATAACTAAGGGCCTGCGTGTTTCTCATCCTTCGCGGATGGTTGGAGATTTTCAAGGGAGATCAAGAAATGTATTTTGTGTGAATGGAAGATAATCCTGAAGAGAAATAAAGCTGAAATACGATGTACTTTCAAAACCTTCTTGATTATTCTCTGCTCGTGTTTTGTTAGTCTGTTATTTTCTGACAGAAATTCAGCTCCGTGGAGGTCGGCTTTCTCAAATTCCTTTATCTGTTGTGATGGAACTTGGTGTTGGGATTTAAAGACGATATTCACCTAAATGGAGATGACAGTTCCTCTACTTCGACCTTCCTGTAGCTTATCCAACTAGTTCCTGTTTTTCTCTCGTTCCCCCCGCTTCATTAGCTAGTTGTATATCGCAGGACCTATCCGTCCATCCCAAGAGACCAGCTACTAAGTTGGTGATGAATTACCTAAATTTCCGTTACCTGACGCCGTGACTTCGACAATCGCTCGAGCGGCACGACGAGGCTTTCATCGCCGCAAAGGCTCGTTTTCAATCCGGCTTAGCGTGGGCAACGAACTGGGGATTCTCCCTCCAGTTAATAAGGTGGTTTGCACAAGGTGTCTCGTTTCGTTATCTGAACTATCCATTCGGGCGGAGCGCGGTCGATGCTTTGGAGCTGCTAAGATAGCAGAAGTTAAAACTTTGGAAGTCGTTATACTGGCTAGTAAAATAGCCATAGATAATCTCAATGCGCCATCATTTATGAGATTATCCATTTTCATCTTGCTAACAGCCAAGAAATATAAGATACGCTTTTGTTAGCAGCAAAAACTGATAGAAACGTATATGATCTAGAAGATTCAATCATATATAACATAATATACACACAAGGTAACTATTTATAATCTCAGATATATTAAGTAACTCGAATACAACAGAATGTACAGACCGACTGATTTGAATATTTCTTTGATAGGCTAGTTATATCATGTGACAGCTAGGATTGTTTTAGATCATATAAATTTACATAAATATTCTTATTTGAAAGATTTATCACAAGTTCCATACAATTTCTGAGAGTTAAACAAACAGAAGAGAATTCGATATTTCATCAACTCTCCCGGCCATGGCTGTTTCTCTTATTACTCCTGTTTCGATAGAAGTGTTGTTTGCCAAGATAAGAACATTGTCTTGCATACTGTTAAAATGTACAACTTCATACATAATATGGTTGGATAAAAAAAAACATCAACCTCATAACTCTCACATTGCCGTAGGAAGCACGTTTTGAGTGGTCAGGCGGTTGCCACATCGCCATTTTTATTAGATTGAATCTTGAGCCATTTTAACTACTAATACTGCATACACACAACGCAATGTACTGAATTAAAAGAAACAAGTTTTAATACAGAAGTTGTAGCTATACATGCCATGTAAAACTGACCAGTCCATGGCCTGACTGGCCTTACCGCTTCCTACGATCGTTTCAGATGTAAAGGTTAGTCACAGTGAGGTTGAACTAACCTTACAGAGTCCAGCAACTTGGGTATAATGTCTAGTAACTTGGGTATAATGTCTAGTAACTTGGGTATAAGGTCTAGTAACTTGGGTATAACGTCTAGTAACTTGGGTATAAGGTCTAGTAACTTGGGTATAAGGTCTAGTAACTTGGATATAAGGTATAACGTCCAGCAACTTGGGTATAATGTCTAGTAACTTGTGTATAACGTCTAGTAACTTAGGTATAAGGTCTAGTAACTTGGGTATAAGGTCTAGTAACTTGGATATAAGGTATAACGTCCAGCAACTTGGGTATAATGTCTAGTAACTTGTGTATAACGTCTAGTAACTTGGGTATAATGTCTAGTAACTTGTGTATAACGTCTAGTAACTTAGGTATAAGGTCTAGTAACTTGGGTATAAGGTCTAACGTCCAGCAACTTGGGTATAATGTCTAGTAACTTGTGTATAACGTCTAGTAACTTGGGTATAATGTCTAGTAACTTGTGTATAACGTCTA
>NW_013668085.1:0-4783 GCF_000517525.1 Limulus polyphemus
CTAAATTAGGGACGGCTAGCGCAGATAGCCCTAGTGTAGCTTTGCGCGAAATTAAAAAAAAAAAAAGCCGTCACATTATAACCCCCACGACTGAAAGGGCAACTAAGATCGGTGACTGGATTCGAGTCCGCGACCCACAGATCGTGAATCGAGTATCCTAAACTACTAGGCCTATTTCTCTGAAATGAACAAGATATACCATCTGTGGTTTCTGTACATCAACTGCAATAGATGCACGTAATAACCAAACCAGAAAAGCAACCTTCCCCTGGATGTTTATGTGGAAAAACAAAAGAAAATAGTTCCTTAACTTTGACATTCATAATACTAGCGACTCGGCCGTAAAAGTAGGCTTATGGCAACACTTTTAACCGGTATCCAGTTCTCGTCACATGATATTTTTCAGTCTCACTGAATATCACGTGGTTAAACCATAACAAATGTAGATGTCAAATTAACAGTGACATTTCTGTCTCCCGTCAAGTCAACATTTCGCTTTGGAAAAAGCAACCTCAACTCCCCAGGACGCCACCTGGCGCCTGGCGCTTATCTACAACAGTTTCATATTTCTTTACGTTTCAGGGCTCGTGTGCGTACAAAGGACGCATTGTTTCATCATTTCATCTGTCTTGAACAGATTTATAACCTCCTCTTTACACCCCCTTCAATCTTTCCCTTATTAGAATCACACACACCTCCGCAACGCGGGAAATACGACAAAGATAGCTACCATTCTTCTCCGTATTAGTATAATGCTTTTCAATGCGATAAAGTGTCATATTGAAATTGGAGATTTAAAACACATATCAAGGACATATTCACAGTACATGATCAATTCACGTAAAATGTTAGGCCCTTTGATTTCTAATCCTTCGCCAGTTTTCGATGTAAATGTTGATTATCTATGTAACACAAACAACCGGATCTTTCCCCCACACATTCATGACAACTGGGATCAAAGCAGTTCAAGTAGTAGAGCCCATGATCCACCATTTGAAACAATTGTTGTTCGTGACTTGATTTTATTATATTCTCAGTTCTAAACGGTTTTACTTTTTTTTTCTTTATTGCGGCGACCCGGTGGGACAGCGGTAAGTATACGAACTTACAATTCTAAAATCCAGGGTTCGATCCCCACGGTGGAAACGGAAGATAGCGCATTGTGGCTTTGCTGTTGAACAAACAAATCTTTATTGAGAACTGATATTATGTGGCGGTACAGAGCGACACCTGGTAAATAATTTGCTGACAAAAACAACAACAAAAAATGATTTACCAGTTATTAAAACAGAAATTTAACAAAAAGTATATTTATAATTGAACATAGGAAAACCAGCTAACCAAAAATACAAGTATCAAACCAGCCGCTAAACAATCGGGTTAAGAACTTGGTAAACCAAATTTTAATTAGTATTTTTTTGTTCTTACTACCCAGTTTTAGAGGATGCATATAATGGTTAGGCCTAGCTTAGTTTAGTTGCGAAAGAGCTTGAACTGTGAACCCAAGAGTTCCCGCAAAAACCGTGGCTATGCTATAAGAGTAACAGTCAAATCCCACTATATTGTCACACAAGAGTAGCCCAAGAGACGGCGGTAGGTGTTGTTGATCTTCCCTTTAGTCTATCAGCTCAAATTTAGATTAATATTATAAACCAGGAAGTTTGTTGTTTTTTTAATTTCGCGCAAAGCTACACGAGGACTATCTGCGCTAGCCGTCCCTAATTTAGCAGTGTAAGACTAGAGGGAAGGCAGCTAGTCATCACCACCCACCGCCAACTCATGGCTACTCTTTTAGCCACGAATAGTGGGATTGACCGAAACATTATAACGCCTCAACGGCTGAAAGGGCGAGCATATTTGGTGTGACGGGGATTCGAACCCGCGCCCCTCAGATTGCGAGTCGAGCGCCCTAACCACCTGGCCATGACGGGCCAAACCAAGAAGTGTGTATATATATATATATATGAACTCCAAAACCCTCACGAAATATTCAAACTAAACATTAGTATTCTAGATGAAATGTTGTTGTAAATTGATTGTTCGTTACTTAGTTTATTGTTAAGCACAACGCTACACACAATGGTCTGTCTGTGCTGTACCCACCACGGGTATCGAAACGCGGTTTTTAGTGTCATAAGCCTTCAGACTTACCGCTTTTGTTCGTCTCTAGAAAATTGTATTTGTTTATTTCCCTAAACATCCAATGTTGTTGTTTTTTTTTCTATTTTAGGGTATTTTATTTTAGTTGTCACGCTGAGATTTAGCCAATTTTTCTTTATTTTTTTTTACTGGAATTTCTAGAGGTCTTTACCTCTCGACTAATTTTATCTTAGCTACTTACCATTACATAAGATTCCATGGCTTTCACCGGAAGGTCTAGATTTGTAAAACAAGCAATCTGATTGGCTAAGATGAAAATTTTTAAAGGCTGTACTAATGGCTATGAAATCAATATAGTGCTAGCATATTCTGGCCTTCTGGTGGCTTCCAAACGTTCTAAACATTCTTAAAGATACTATAATAATGTTTATCTTTTGTGTTATTTCCTACTTGCTATAAATATAGAAACAAAAATCTCACATTTTCCTTCCTCACTTGTCAAAAGTGTGTCATCTTTTACCTTCAATATATAAATATACAAGTGTGTCACCCTCTACCTTCAATATATAAATATATAAGAGTGTGTCACCCTCTACCTTCAGTATATAAATATATAAGAGTGTGTCACCCTCTACCTTCAATACATAAATACACAAGAGTGTGTCACCCTCTACCTTCAATACATAAATACACAAGAGTGTGTCACCAACACTTCAAACATGAAACTTCGTGTTCACTGGATATCATTTGGTAGACTAAAAGTTTTTGTGAATTGGTTAGGCAATAAATATCTTGAACTTTGACATGTCTACGACTGTTATCGCAAAGTGTTTTAAACAATCTTTCTATTTTTTCAGCATATTACTCACAAAACGATCAAGTTAGCCATTGGGTCATTGTGGGCTGTGTCCTTGTTCATAGTCTGTCTTCCTTTCATGGGATTTGGCCTGTACTACGACACTAACGCCCCCACGCATCGTCACATGTGTGTTCGATACCGCTTCGCCACCAAAACAGTGGACATTGCCTACGCTTACTTCATGTTCACCTTTGGCATGGCCTTGTGTGTGGTCATCGTCTTCTGTAACCTCACGGTGGTCACTGTTCTAACCAAGGTGGGGAACACATCGAAGGGTCGCATGGGACGAACAACCATCTGTAAGAACAGTCGGGAGCTCTTCTTCAATCATACCACTCAGGAAGAAATTTCTTTTGCAAAGTTAATGGTGGTTCTCTGTGTGTTCTTCCTGTTCTGCTGGGTTCCACTGATGGTAGGTATATTTTCCTCTACTAAACCTATTCTGTCTGTTTTTCCTTCCCTGCTAGGTTCCACTGATGGTAGGTATATTTTCCTCTACTAAACCTATTCTGTCTGTTCTTCCTTCCCTGCTAGGTTCCACTGATGGTAGGTATACTTTCCTCTACTAAACCTATTCTGTCTGTTTTCCTTCCCTGCTAGGTTCCATTATTGGTAGGTATACTTTCCTCTACTAAACCTATTCTGTCTGTTCTTCCTTCCCTGCTAGGTTCCACTGATGGTAGGTATACTTTCCTCTGCTAAACCTATTCTGTCTGTTCTTCCTGGTCTGCTAGGTTCCATTATTGGTAGGTATACTTTCCTCTACTAAACCTATTCTGTCTGTTCTTCCTGATCTGCTGGGTTCCATTAATGGTAGGTATACTTTTCTCTACTAATCTCATTCTGTAGACATCTTGTTAATAGAAACATCAACTGTGTTCAGTTAACAATAAAAAAAAGAAACGTACTCTGTGCTGGTAAAACCTTTAGGAAGGAATTATTGGTTATGCAACACCTAGTATAGGGCCCAGACAGTCACTTTTCGTCATTATGAAAAATGCGAAGCCTATTTAGGTTAATAAGCAAAGCTCATTTAGGTTAATACGTGAAGCCTAATTGGGTTAATACGCTAAGCCTATTTAGGTTCTTTTACTTTATAAACGTTTTAAGACCGTAACTATATTTATTACTTCTGATTAATTAAACCTACCTGAAACAAGCGTAAAATTATAAATATATATATACATAAACAGTAGCCAATAAGTATTTGCATATCATTAAAACCTGGCACAATACATAGTTTTTGTACAGGTAAGGTTTATTAAGTTTTGCTTTATTGGCGCTTTAGGCAGTGTTGACGTTGTCAGATAGAACGAAGAGTTGTTTCCCTCACGAAAGCAAGCAGGAGTCGTCCATTCCAACTTTCAGTTCTACAATGTTCGTGCATCACTTTTAGTGAAAACAATACTGATAAATTCTGATTTTTATTGTGTTTGGCACCCACAAACACTAAATATTTTTTTTCAAAACTTGCTCCTATTAAATACTGTCGTGGTTATTCACGTTTTCGTAAGGGAGAAGAAAAATCTCATTTGGCTTTCTTTCTTTAACAAATTAGGAAGACACACACACACGCGCGTACACACGTAAAGCAAAGATGAGAAACAGTAAAATCACCAGATTCAGAATACGAAATTTTTACTCAAAAAGGCGAGTATGAATTTTATAAATCTAAATACTCTATATATATATATTTTTAAATCTTATATTATCTGGTCTGCTCGTTTATGATCACGTCCTGTCTCTACCCAGGAGCGGATTTAACGGTCAACTGACCGAGCCCCCTTTGTATATATATATATATATTAACGTTTTTTAGTAATA
>NW_013668085.1:5813-9093 GCF_000517525.1 Limulus polyphemus
AAACCAGTTTTATTAAGTAAAGGCTTGTGTCGCGTAAGTTTCGTCGGTACGAAGTTACGGAAAAATCAATTAAAAACGGAGACGTAACAGTATGAATAGAGCCCACCAGGCCTCATTTTATTTTAGTTGATTTGGCATTTAGGCTTAAATCCGCCCCTGTTTCTTCATCTAATAAACTCTTTTGTTTATTGTGTTTATTCATTTTACATTTCAGATCAGACTGTATATTCTGTTTCTTTATTAAATTTACATTCCAGATCAGATTGTATATTCTATTTATTAAGTTTACATTTCAGATCAGATTGTATATTCTGTTTCTTTATTAAGTTTACATTCCATATCAGATTGTATATTCTGTTTCTTTATTAAGTTTACATTTCAAATCAGATTGTATATTCTGTTTCTTTATTAAATTTACATTTTCAGATCAGATTGGATATTCTGTTTCTTTATTAAGTTTACATTTCAGATCAGATTGGATATTCTGTTTCTTTATTAAGTTTACATTTCAGATCAGATTGGATATTCTGTTTCTTCATCTAATAATTTGTTTGTCATATTCTATTGGCCTAGCATGATCTGGTGGTTAGGGCGCTCGACTCGCAACCTGCTGGTCACGTTATTGAAACCCATCATCGAATATATTCGCCCTTTCACTCGTGAGGGCGTTATAATGTTACTGACAATCACACTATTCGTTGGTAAAGAGTAGCCCAAGAGTTGGCGGTGTGTGGTACTGAATAATGTATTTAGTGTATTACAATAAAACAAACAAACTTATTTTTGTGGGGAAAATATATAAATAAATTAACTGTAATGACAAAAAATAAAACAGTAGTAGAATAGTTTTATTCTGAATGAATTTTTTTTTTCATTACGAAGTCAACAGACGTATAGTTTAAAATAGTCCACAAGTTTCATTCTAACGAGAAAATTCATGACGTGAATTTTCTTTAGTTTAAGTTACTTCCGTGATGTAACTGCCTCTGTGTTGGACATTAGAGTTAAATAAACCAGAGATATTATTCATTCTTTACCTCGTAGTCTTTACTTAAGCCTTCTCTGGAGAAACAAATCACGATTATTTGTAACTCTGGTCATTTGCAGTTGACAATCATAATAGCTCAGAGGGATTTGCAACGGAAACACAAGGTATTCTACAGAGTAGCTGACATATGTATGGCACTGAATTTTATTCTCGACCCAGTGATCTACGTACTGTCAAGAAGACCACACAGACAAGATTTATGGAGCCTCTTGAAATCCTTTTGTCTCTACTGTTTTCCACAATTAAGATGGGTGAAAAGTAGCGATTCCAGAGCGTCTCAAAGGAACAGTAGCTTCCCATGGAACATTGATAGTAAGTCAACAATTTCACTGTTCTTCTTATCCGTACATTTTACGTTTGGTTACTCTGTTTTTTTATTTGTTTATGTTTTGTTAGTGTAACTTTTGTGTAGGAACTTACATAACTTACTCCTGATGGTTTTGTAGTAACTTGCATAGCTTATTCTTATTGGTTTTGTAGTAACTTACATAACTTACCCTTGATGGTTTTCTTGTAATTATATAACTTACTGTTAATGATTTTCTGGTAACTTACATAACTTACTCCTGATGGTTTTGTAGTAACTTACATAGCTTATTCTTATTGGTTTTGTAGTAACTTACATAACTTACCCTTGATGGTTTTCTAGTAATTATATAACTTACTGTTAATGATTTTCTGGTAACTTACATAACTTATTACTGATGGTTTGTAGTAACTTACATAACTTACTCTTGTTGTTGTGTAATACTTTATATAACATTATTAAAATTTTGTACATTGTAAATACTGTGTTAAAGTTGTAGTTCTTACACGACGACACTACTAGAATTACTGGGTTACTTGTAGTTCTTACACAACGACACTACTACAACTAACCCAGTAATTCTAGTAGTTCTTACACAACGACACTACTATGTCGTTGTGTAAGAACTTTACTAGAATTACTGTGTCAGAATTTTTACAAACTGATATATTTTGATAACGTTATTCAAGAGGAGAGAGTAATTATTATCATATTCCCTAATTTAAGTGCCAGCCGCCAACCACTTGACGTGTCATGATGGCATTCCTGATCGGTATGTGAATTCCGTTTATCCTTCCCTCGCCTGGACTTGTTTCACCTTTTATTTGTTGTTTATGATACGTTGTATGGTGTCACCTTTTCTTTTGTGTGTGTGCTTCCTGTATTCGTGTAGACCGTTCTTCTCTTTGTTTAACAAGAAGGTCTGTTAAATCACGTGCGTAGGAATGTTTGTTCTGCCATAGTTGAAAAATATCATATATTCAAACACACAAATACCAGTTTAACAGGTAATTGGAGTTCATTTTGTAATCTTATTCCTTTGTATCTGTATGAGTAAACTCTCTATTATACTGTTACGTGTCTGTTCGTTTGCTAATTTCCGGTATAAATTCTTTCCGAGGAACTTCAGCGATACAAGTCCTTTCTTAAATAAAACTAGTTTATTCTTTCTCGATACAACTTTGTAATACACAGAATTTCCACAGTCACTTTAACTTAACTACTTTTATGAACTCACGCTATAATTCACAGCGATTCACACACTTTACTTACGGTGCCTACTGTTCGCTTGACTCAATTATATATCTCTACGTCTATCTATTTATGCAATTCTATCTTTTCGATCTATCTGCCTATCGCTGGCTTTCTTTGCCAGGCTTATATACTAAAAATGAGGGCGTCTGGAACAAACTAGAGTTGCCAGGAAAATTCATGATCCTTCAAGAAACTCCAGCGCGCATGCTCCCAGCGTTGCGTGACTTCCGCTGTTGTAACAATACAAATGTTCTGTCCATCATTGGTCAGGCTCTTTAATTAGCACGTTCTTTTAGACCATTTAACAAGTTTTTTTCATTGGTCCCGATATAGTCTTTGTGACTCTAGTAACAACTAAAATTATAAACAAAATTTGATGCCATTATTTCAGGAATGACCCCGAAGTATTGAACACCATTTTTTTTCGGACACCTTCTGGCAAGCTTATCATTAAGCCACGACCGGCCCACCACCACCAGGGGACAACATTTTAATTCATTAAAGGGACCATTTATTAAACGCTCGTGAGACGTCTGTAGTGCTTCTTTATTGTTGACAACTCATAAACAAAAGAACACTAAGGTTGACAAATCTTAAATTAGGTGCTATTGTTCCCGAATTATGTCACGTGTAAATGTTTTCTTTTTGTTGTTGTTTTTTTTTTTTTTTTT
>NW_013668085.1:10061-16463 GCF_000517525.1 Limulus polyphemus
GCGCTTACAGTGTGGCACTGAGATAATTGTTAATACGTCACAAGATGCTTTTTTACGGAAATTTCTGTCGATTTTACTTTTTATTGTATTATTTCTCAGGCTATTTGTACGTATTTTTACTCATCATTTCTCAGGCTATTTGTACGTATTTTACTCATCATTTCTCAGGCTATTTGTACGTATTTTACTCATCATTTCCTCATGCTATTTGTACGTATTTTTACTCATCATTTCTCAGGCTATTTGTACGTATTTTTACTCATTATTCCTCTTGCTATTTGTACGTATTTTTGCTCATCATTTCTCATGCTATTTGTACGTATTTTACTCATCATTTCTCAGGCTATTTGTACGTATTTTTACTCATCATTTCTCAGGCTATTTGTACGTATTTTTACTCACCATTCCTCAGGCTACTTGTACGTATTTTTACTCATCATTTATCAGGCTACTTGTATGTATTTTTACTATTGTTTGTTTCTATTCCGTTAATCATTTCTCACAGTAAATGCTTTTTAATTCTTCAAACTTCATCTTCTTCCTCTTAATCCTATTTCAACGTAAATACTTATTGAACGTATGGGCCAGGCGTGGCCTAAGGGGCTAGGCTGCCCCGGACTATGAATCCGAGAATTCATGGTTCGTGACCCGTTGCCGCAAAAACTCACTCCGCACTTTGGGTCGTGTTTGCGCTATACAAACGAAAACGAAAACCAAGTACTGCATCATAAAAGAGTAGCCCAAGAGGTGGCGGTGAGTCCTATTGACTATGAGCCTTGCATGGTCAGGTGTTTATGGCGCTCGACTCGCAATCTGTGGGTCGCAATTTCGAATCCAGTCACCAAACATGCTCGCCCTTTCAGCCGTGGGGGCGTTATTATGGACGGCCAATCCCACTATTCGTTAGTGAAATAGTAGCCAAAGAGTTGGCGGTGAGTGGTGAGGACTAGCTGCCTTTCATCTAGTCTTACACTGCTAAATTAGGGACGGCTAGCGCAGATAGCCCTCGTGTAGCTTTGCGCGAAATTCGAAACCATACTGTTGACTAACTGTCTTCACTAGTCTATCAGTTCTAAATTAGGACCAGCTAGTGCAGACAGCCTTCAAGTAATTTTGTGCGAAGTTCAAGAAACAACAACCTTGAAATTCCGTAAAGTGAACTTCGCCGTTTCGATACCTGTGGTGGGCAAAGCACAGATTGTGCTTTGCGATTAACAACAAACCAACAATCTTAAGCGTTGTTCACTCGACAGCGAACTTAGATGGTAGTTGCTATAATTTATCTTTAGGTGGACCTGAACAAACATTTTGAAATATGAAAATAGAAAATTTATAATCATATCTTTGTTTGCGGTCATTTTCGGCACAAACAATCTTCTAATGTATCCTTTTACTCACCAAACCAGTTCGTGATGTTAATCCCCTAGCTAAGTGGCAGAACCTTGGACACAATATTGGTTCTCGTCAATCAATCAGTATCACTTCACCGGAGCTAAAGTTAGTCATTGAACTCGACATAGGAAAGAGGCTTAACTCTCTGTAGAAATGATGGATTCGTGACCTAGAGGGGTGAACTCTTCACTCCATCACGCTCGTGATTCACAACCTAAGAGCTTCCTATGACATCCAATATTGCATTTTAGAGATGAAAGTCATTTATCTTGGTCTTCTTAAGTGGTCTTTCTTCTCCTACGTTAAACAGACATGAACGTGGTATCTTTCTATCATTACACCGAATTAGGTTTATTTTCTGGACAGAAACGACTTACTTCATTGTCTTCCAACATTACACATCAGCTATAATTGATTTCCTGGAAACGAGGCACTTTTTTTAATTATCATTTTCTCCAAACTACACTACTTATTTCCAGTTCTGGAAACGTTACACAATGTAGCCATGAATGAATACTATTTCTGGAATATTCCACCATTTTTTCCAAAGCCACAAAAAAAATACACATTTAAATACACGTGTATAGTTTCTGATTCGGAAAGCCTATTCTTTGCTCGTGTTGTTATTCTACAAACACGATTCATATACAAGTAGAGACTCTTTATTTTCAAAGATTGGTCGTCGTTTTGAGGTGAATTCCGATCTTTATAAGTATGTAAACAAATAAACACTTTTGGTCCAAAGTTAAAACTATTCAACTTTCACTTCCTCAGCTTCAAAACGTGGTATAGCTTTGAATATTTCAAACGATAAAGTACAACAAAAAACGTCACGTAATTTTTAAATGTTTGTTTTTGAATGCCGCTGCTGTGTACTTGTTTGTTTGTAGTTAAGCACAAAGCTACACAAAGGGCTGTCTGTGCTCTGAGTACCACGGGTATCGAAACCCGGTTTCTAGCAGTATAAGTCAGCAGACTGTGCCACTAGGGGTTGTTGTTATTTGTATTTTGTATTTACGGAAAAGCAAATAAAGCTAATTTCGAACTACTAACTAGATCCAGTCACTAGGACCCTACCGTCAATCATACACGCTAAGGAATTAACTGTCACTCTTGGAACGCACCCACAGCTTAAAGTGCAGGAAATATTTAAAAGTGTTTCGATTGTGAACCACGTGTTGTGTTTAAAGGTATATCACATTTCAGAAGTGTTATGTAATTTTGACTGCGGTTAACGATATTTCTATTCTTAATTTCAGTCCACTATTTGTTATATAAAGTCAACTACAATAAATCATATTTTATCAAAACAAACATTTTGAGGGTCAAAAGTAAAACAAAATGTTTTAAAAACTCTTGATAATACTTTATAGAATTGGAAGTATTTCGGAGAATTGTAGTGTTGAAAAACACAGTTATGTTTCTTTGGCGCCTGGTTTGAGTCAAACTTTTATTGAAACTGAACTTCTAATTTCTTCTTCTAGCCCCGGCAACAGAGAGAAAGTCGAAGAAAAAGAGTTCAAGTCGAAGTTCCATAGCAATGAGTACAATCATCGACACCCAAGAGAGGACCAAACAGAGTGCGAATTGGGTGTGAACTTGGCTAGGAGTCCAGTGGAACATGGATTCAGAAACTCATCTTCAGGTTATGATCTTATGTTTCATGAGACCTTTGCAGTCCAGATAAAGATTCAAGATGGACACAGGCTATGTGTTCGTATGTGGAGCCATGAGATGAAAGAATGGTCAGAGATTAGAAAAGGAAGGCGGCCATGTTGTAAGGTCAACAGTTATAGGGACTTTGCTAGTGATGAAAAGAGCTCCTGTAGACCAGGTGTGACCGAAACATCAAGTTATTAACTTCTCCTGTTTTGTTCCCTCTCTGAACTCGCCTGTCTCAGGGACTTTATTAGTAGTCATTCATCAGGAGTACACTATACAAGATACTCAGTTATTTGTCACGATAAAATAATTCAGATTGTACTTTAATTGTCCATTCCCTTTTCTCAATGGGTTCAGCTAGTCAGACGTAATCAGAACCTGCCAGTTGTATGACTTCACCTCTAAATCAGAATCTTCCCAGTTGGCGCTCCATTAAATCGCAACTACTGTTCAACTCATAACAGTCTAACGTTTTAGTTCCTCATCATAAATTGGAATAAGCATGTACCAATATGGAGTTAATTCTTATCATTCACATTCTACAAATTCAGATACCTGAATCATTCACCACCACCACAACCTGAAACTTAAGTGACTCACCAATAGTTAAAATGGACCAATCTTGTCTTTACAGAACCCAACATGCTAAGTACCTGAACCATTCACCACCACTCAGGTCCTCACAGTCTGAAGCGTAACTTGCCAACCTTCATTTGTCCTTAATATAGAATCTACCAGTCTATGTATGTTAACTATTCATCACCATCCACCAACTTCTTTTCAATCTTAGCATATAATTTACATCCAACAGATTTCGGTTCACTATCCAGTTTCAACCCTTCTTCCACTGAAATGTTCTCCAACTGACTACAATAAGGATGCTGTAACTGTTTTTTAGATAGACTAAATCAATCTTAGCACTTTGTCCATTGAAATTTTATCCAACTGACCACAATATGGATGCTGTAACTGTCTTTTAGATAGACTAAATCAATCTTAGCACCTCGTCCATTGAAATATTATTCAACTGACCACAATATGGATGCTATAACTGTTTTTTAGATAGACTTACTCAATCTCAGCACTTTGTCCATTGAAATTTTATCCAAATGACCACAATATGGATGCTGTAACTATCTTTTAGATAGACTTACTCAATCTCAGCACTTTGTCCATTAAAATATTATTCAACTGACCACAATATGGATGCTGTAACTGTTTTTTAGATAGACTAAATCAATCTTAGCACCTCGTCCATTGAAATTTTATCAAAATGACTACAATATGGATGCTGTAACTGTCTTTTAGATAGACTTACTCAATCTCAGCTCTTCGTCCAATAAAATATTATCCAACTGACCACAATCAGGATATTGTAATTGTCATTCATATAAACTTAATCAAATCCTCCTTTTGAGGGTTTCAAACATTAACCATCAGTTGGAATATTCTAGTAACTAACATTCTACTTTACAATTGAAAGGTCATTGTTACCAATGTGTCATCTACTCATAATTTCCCTAACAGGAACGTGCTTTCTCTTCTGCTTATAGGGGGCTTTATTTCTTTGAAACATTTAGCGAAACCCAGCCTTTCGTATGATTTGTTTATTTCCAACTTAAACGTTTAACGGACACTTAGTTCTTGTGACCTTCAACTGTCCGTTACTTATATATCATTCTCCATAAGAAGGGTTTTGATAAACAATAAGTGAGAACGTGTTTGGATATATCCAATTAATCATCTTCTGGTACACGCTCAATATTCCAAACTGTCAACCCATGAAGACTATCAAACGTAGAAAAGCTAAAGTATCAGTAACAGGTTGAACAGGCTTTTTCTGCCTTAATTATTATCCAAAAGTTTGTCGACCCAGATAAATCAAAGGGGTCCTTTTGGCAGGGAATGGAAGTCCTCCTGATGATGACGTCACTCAATTATCCTAATCTCTCAAAGTTCGTTATCAGTCTTATTTCATTGCGAAGTGCTTTTGTAATACATGTCTCACTGTCTCATTGTGCAGCAATGAATAAGTGTTATTATTGTAGAAAAGTTTGTATTGTGAGGTGTGAAAAATAAAAATATTCAATATGATTTCAATTGACTTTCTGTACACTTGCACCTTATGCTATTCACACTGATTGACTTAACATCTTCAATGCTATCACAAGAATAAAAGTAACATTTATATCCTAGTTACCCCGCTAGGGGGGTATTGTTTTAATTCCTGCTGTGTCTCTCTGTGAGTGAACAGGATAACTTCAGTTATCCCCTGCCCAGGTTTATTGTTTTATCTCCTGTTAGGTCTATCTATGTGTGAAAAGGATACACTTAGTTACCCACCCTCGGGGATATATTTTCACTCTAATTGTGTTATTGTGTGAAGTACAACTCGAAACGTCTTCATATAATTTTTATACAAAGGTTGAGCTCTAAGGTCAAGGTCACACTGATGATTATTCATTGGTAGAAAATTGGAATTTTCAAAACGGTTAAAACTCAAGAACATATTAAGATGGAAGGAGAATACTGGCGCCCAGACCTACATTTTAAAGGGTGGGGATTTGCTTGGTGGATATTTTAGGCTTGTTGTTGAAAAAGTCAAAAACATTGCAGAGGGACGGTTGTAGTCTCTCAGTGCCTTTGTAGTATTAAAAATATTTCTATTTTAAGCCATATTATTAAGTGTGATATTTTATGAAAAGCCCCCAGTGGCACAACGGTATGTCTGCGGTTAAACAACGCTAGAAACCGGGTTTCAATACCCGTGGTGAGCAGAGCACAGATAGCCCTTTGTGTTTAACAACAACAATTTTATGAAAATATAGCGCCATCTGGAGGAAGGAATTACCTGCTAAAGAAGACAAGTATAGAAAATGTAACTTACATTTCAAACTTGGTAGCTAATACTTGATTTCTTATAAAAATATTTTTATTTCTAAATCATATCATTAATTATGATATTTTTATGAAAACATAGCGCCATCTGGAGGAAGGAATTACCTGCTAAAGAAGACAATTATAGAAAATGTAACTTACATTTCAAACTTGGTAGCTAATATTTGATTTCTTATAAAAATATTTTTATTTCTAAATCATATCATTAATTATGATATTTTTATGAAAATATAGCGCCATCTGGAGAAACAAAGTATTCTCTGTGTGGTCGAGTAGCTTTTATCGTTGGATTATCATATATAATCAAAATAATCCCAAGCCACTCTTTTCTCATCCTTTTAACCATACGTTCACACTCTACCCTTTTGGACTTGTTTGTTTTAGCCCAGGAATTCACATTGGATTAACTGCACTTTATGTCCGCTGCAGAGAACGAAACCCAAAATTATA
>NW_013668085.1:16981-34404 GCF_000517525.1 Limulus polyphemus
AAAAAAAAAAAAAAAACGCTTATTTTTTGTAAGTAAGTTAGATTTTCAAAGAAAATTAGGATATTCTCAATTGCATAAGTATTCAACCCCTTTGCTAAGGCAACCCTAAATCAGTTCAGGTACAAAAGATGAGCTTGCAAGGTCACTAAATTAATGTAGTGGTCTCTGTGTGTGTGTAATCAAATTGGTTTAACTTGGCTTCAGAGTAAATGCATCTGTTCAAGCCACAACTCACATAGTGATACGACAAACCAACCATGAAAACCAAAGAGCTTTTCAAACAAGTCAGGGATAAAATGTTAGAGAAGCACAGATCAGGAGAAGGTTATAAGAAAATTTCAAAGTCGCTCTTTATCGCATTGAGTATGGTGAAGTCCATCATTAAGAAGTGGAATGTGCTTCATACCACACAGGCACTTCCCAGATCAGGCCACCCTTCCAAACTAAGCAATCTGGCAAGCAGAAAACTAGTTAGGGATGTCACTGTGAAGCCAACAGTCACTTTATAAGATCTGCAAAGTTTTATGCCTGAGTTTTGTGGTCAGACGAGACAAAATTGGACTTTTTGGTCAAAATTCAAAGCATTGTGTCTGGTGAAAGCCCAACACAGCACACCTGCCAGTCAACACTATCCTAACTGTCAAGCATGATGATGGCAGCATCATTTTATGGGGATGCTTCTCATCAGCAAGGACTGGGATGCTTGTGAGGATTGAGGGGAAACGGATGGTGCAATCTATAGGCGAATCCTAGAGAAAAATCTGCTTAAATCATCCAAGAATCTAAAACTGGGTCGAAGAAAATTCACATTTCAGCAAGACAGTGACCCAAAGCACAAGGCCAAAGCCACGGTGGAGTGGTTTCAAAAGATGAAAGTAAATGTCCCGGAGTGGCCCAGTCAAAATCCTGACTTGAATCCAGTAGAAACGTTATGGTGGGACTTGCAGTCCATCAACGATCCCCAACAAACCTATCAGGATTGGAGCAAGTTTGCCAGGAAGAATGGGCAAAAAATACTGGTAGAGACCTATCCAAAAAGACAGCAGTAATTGCTGCCAAATGTGCTTCCACCAAGTACTGACTTAGTGGGCTGAATACATATGTAATCAACAGATTTCAGTTTATATATTTTCTTTGCAGATTTTTGCTGACATTCAACCACCTTCACACATAACAGTGTTAAGTTTGATCATTAGAGTTCTGAATAAAAATTAGTTCATGAAAATATTTTGTTTACATTATTGGTATTTCATCAAAATTTCACATTATTGGTAGAAGTTGAATACTTTTGCAAGAAACTGTAGCTCGGAACCTTCAGTGAACCTACTAAATAATCTTGATAATTTAATATACCAGTTCAACTAGGAATAGGGATGTCACAAAAACAATCATCATTGTAGGTCAATATAAAGATACAGAACGTATACTTTTATTATTATTGTAAATAAGTTAACTGTGAATTAAGTTTCGTCAGAAGTTGTATATTTTGAAAGATAATGACCTCATTTCTAATATAATTTATACTTCAAACACAGAATTCTTGGAATTGTTTTCAAAGTGATTCACCACGTTTCAGAAAGAAATCTATAATCACCGTGACAAAATCTTTGAGTGTCTCCGGATAATCAATCATGGTATCCTTCCCTTTTCTGACAATCGACAACCATTTCTGTATCAACTTTCCTAATTCAAGTCTCACATCCATTTTCTAACGTCAAGTGAATCTCTTCCTGTCTCTTCTTCGATTTTACACATCAAGATCTCTGCCAACCTTCCCTCAGATCTAATTATACGTTCCAATATCTCCTCATTCGTGTTTCCTTCTACGTAGCTGACCTTCACCATTAGAGACGATGATACAAATGTCAAATCAGCAACCTTGAATACATGAGTGACGTAGAAGTGACGTATTCACAAATTCTGGTCCGTCCACCCCCCACCCCCCAAACCACGGATGGACCAACGGTAAGTTTAGGGGCGTCTGTTAAATCTTGGTGGTTAGGGCGCTCGATTCACAATATGCAGTTTGCAGTTTCGAATTCCGTCACCAAACGTGCTCGCCCTTTCAACCATGGGGTGTTATAATGTGAAAATCAATCCCACGTTTTTTTGGAAAAGAGTAGCCAAAGAGTTGACGGTGGATGGTGTTAATTAGCTGCCTTTCCTCTAGTCTATCACTTTTAAATTAGGGACGGCTAGCGCTCGAGTAGCTTCGCACAAAATTGAACAAATGAATTAATTTACGGACTTACAGCACTAAAATCCGGGGCTCGATCTCCCACGGTGGACAAAGTGAGTAGCTATATGGTAAAAATGGAAACAACAACAGAAATTCTGCTGAAACTTAATGGAGACTCATGTGTGATACCCCCCCCCCCCTCCAAGGTGGTTAATAAGTATTGAAAACAATAGTTATTGGTATGGTTGTAAGTAAATGTAAATCTGTGACGTGGGTACTTCATGTAAATCTGTGACGTGTGTACGTCATGTAAATATGTGACGTGTATACTTCATGTAAATCTGTGACGTGTGTACTTCATGTAAATCTGTGTACTTCATGTAAATCTGTGACGTGTGTACGTCATGTAAATCTGTGACGTGTGTATTTCATGTAAATCTGTGACGTGTGTACTTCATGTAAATCTGTAACGTGTGGACTTCATTTAAATCTGTGACGTGTGTACTTCATTTAAATCTGTGACGTGTGTACGTCATGTAAATCTGTGACGTGTGTATTTCATGTAAATCTGTGACGTGTGTATTTCATGTAAATCTGTGACGTGTGTACTTCATTTAAATCTGTGACGTGTGTATTTCATGTAAATCTATGACGTGTGTACTTCTGGTAAATCTGTGACGTGTGTACGTCACGTAAGTCTGTGACGTGTGTAGTTCGTGTAAATCTGTGACGCGTGTAGTTCATGAGTTCGGCTAATAAAGTTTTAATTGTTTGTTTGGAATTAAGCACAAAGCTACACAATGGGCTATCTGTGCTCTGCCCACCACGGGTATCGAAACCCGGTTTCTAGCATTGTAAGTCCGCAGACATACCGCTGTGCCACTGGGGGGCCAAATTTTAATAATTATAATTTTTAAAATATGTTTCTTTATATTTCAAAAATACTCGTGAAATTTATGGTTGTTGGTATATATATTATTGAAAGGAAACTAAATGTTGAAAGTTCAATCTTCACTATTACCTTAGGTAAAGCCAAGTGAGTTTTGATACTCAGGTAAACACAACACAGATAGCTTATTGTGTAGCTTTGTGCTTAACAACAACAAACAAACAAACTTTAAATAAAAGTGACATTTATAATTATTGGTGTGAAGCACAACGAGACTAATTTAGTTATCTAACAACCTAACGTTAACAAGGAAAATATTTCAACGAACTTTATTAAACAAAGTAAAATCGCGTATTTGTGTGGAAGACATAATAATGACATAGAAACATTCTTACAAACTTAGGGTCAAGATTACCAATAGTCCGGCATGACCCGAAGGGACAGCGTGAACTGTGGTAAGTAATGCGCGAGTAGTGAACGGATAAGATGTTTCTTAGTGTTGTTTTGTTGGGTCAAACTTATAGAAAATAGTGTGTGTTTGTTGTTTTTGATAAAAAGTGTATCTGTCTGTTTGTCAGTTATCTATCTATGCTTTTATTTATCTGTCGGTACATCTGTTTATCTGTCTACCTATCCGTGCTTGTGTCTGTTTTTCTGTTATAGTTATCTTTCTATCCGTATGTCTATTTGTTCATCTTTCTGTTTCTTTATCTATCCATCCTTTCCTCTGGCTGCTTATCTATCTAACTGTACCTCTATCTATCCATTCCACAAATTGTTTATCTGTCTATTTGTTCTTCTGGCTATTTATCTAACTGTACCTCTGACTGTTTATCTATCTATCCACTCCACTAACTGTTTATCTATCTATTCATTCCTCTGACTATTTATCTAACTGTACCTCTGACTGTTTATCTATCTATCCATTCCACAAACTGTTTATCTATCTATTCGTTCCTCTGACTATTTATCTAACTGTACCTCTATCTATCCATTCCACAAACTGTTTATCTATCTATCCCACTCCACTAACTGTTTATCTATCTATTCATTCCTCTGACTATTTATCTAACTGTACCTCTGACTGTTCATCTATCTATCCACTCCACTAACTGTTTATCTATCTATTCATTCCTCTGACTATTTATCTAACTGTACCTCTGACTGTTCATCTATCTATCCACTCCACTAACTGTTTATCTATCTATTCATTCCTCTGACTATTTATCTAACTGTACCTCTGACTGTTCATCTATCTATCCACTCCACTAACTGTTTATCTGTCTATTCGTTCCTCTGACTATTTATCTAACTGTACCTCTGACTGTTTATCTATCTATCCATTCCACTAACTGCTTATCTGTCTATTCGTTCTTCTGTCTATGTAACTAACTGTACCCCCTGTCTCTGAAATTATTATATTTTGGACAAAGAGACAGGTGGTAAGCTCGTGACTTGTAACTACCGCAAACGTTGCACTATTTTTAGTGGAAAGCCACGTAATAAGGAAAGATTCCTACAACGGTAGTAAACATTTTAAAGAAGTGAGCTGGCAGGATTTGATCATTATCACCCCACGTCAATGACACCGTTATGTATAGTTATCGTAACTAAGATCTAGCTTTACTGGGTTTTCTATAATTTTCCACTGTCTGATAGGATGAGCTTCTAAAAGGTTCGTCTATTGTCGTTTTGTTTGTTTAGTTTTTAACAGTCACACTTGTCATTCTAACTGCCTCGTATATTGTGAAGTTTGGAGACGGCTTGAGTGGGCAGTGAAAGAAAGTTTATTACAAATGTAATGTAACAAAAGTTTGTTTGTTTTTTTCATCACCCATTCAAGCTGTCTCCAAACTTTATTTTCTAAAAAGTTGGTTCCTCGTCATCAAATTTGACTATATTGTTACATGTGTAACGTGAAACGTTTCGTAGAGCTTAGTTCGTACATGTTGAAATGTTTACCGGACTCGATATTGTTACATCTCTAACACGAAACGTTCCGTAGAGTTTAGTTCGTACATGTTGAAATGTTTACCGGACTCGATATTGTTACATCTCTAACACGAAACGTTCCGTAGAGTTTAGTTCGTACATGTTGAAATGTTTACCGGACTCGATATTGTTACATCTCTAACATGAAACGTTTCGTAGAGTTTAGTTCGTACTTGTTGAAATGTTTACCGGACTCGATATTGTTACATCTCTAACATGAAACGTTTCGTACATTGTTTAAAGGTGATTCGTTTGTACAAGTGTTACATGTAATGTTTGAAGTTTATCAGGTTCACAATGCTGTTACTGGTTAACCCTATTGCAAAAGTTTTTTTTCAGATAAAATTATATAATAACATGGGTTTCTTTGGATGATCTTATATAACAATATGGTTTTCTTTCGATGGCGTAATATAACAATACAGATTTTTTGGATGACCTGATCTCAGATGGAGATTCACTGGATAACCTATTCTCAGATGGAATTTATCTGGAAGATTTTATCTCAAATTAGAGTTTTGTTCGGGGGGGGGGGCAAGTGCTGTCTTCAGAATACAAAAACTCAAAGTTTTGCACAATTTTATAGCTACTTGTCCCCTGGTGGAACAGAGGTAAATTTAGGGACTTACAACACTAAAATCCGAGGTTCGATTCCTCGCGATGGACACAGCAGATAGCCCAATTTGAATCTGCTCTAAAACAAACTAGAATCATTCAAGTTTTCCTCAGTATTGTCAGTTGTTTTTTTTATTGAGATGCTACGTGCAACTTAATTCTCTCAATCCAAGACACGTTAATAGAAAGTAATTCATTTCAATGAAACTCTGATGAGGTGAAATTCTGCACAAATTAATTTTTATTTTATTTTCCAAATACGTTTCGCGTGTAAGACCTTCAAGCAAACAGGTTGAGAGTCGTTTATCAGTGTTGAAGATAGCGTTGGAAGGCTGTACTAGGAATTCTAATAATGGTTGGACGAAAACGATCATTAAACAACGAGAAATTATGTGGGACTTGTTGCTTTGGTTCTTAATTTACCAAAAAAAAACAACTATTTAGTGTAGAACAGTACGTTGCGACCTCTAACGTCATTTATCACAATCTCAAGTCCACAGGCTTGGCCCACGTGATCATTACTGCCAGAAGCAATGAAATAACGAACGGGGAAACGTACGTAGGGAAAAACCTTCAACACAACTTAAGTGTAAATAGTTCACGGCCGTGATCGTCTAGTGGTTAGGACATTGCGTTGTGGCCGCAATAACCCAGGTTCGAATCCTGGTCACGGCAAATTTCATTTTGTTGTCAATTTTACTAACTAATAGAGTAGAAATAATATTAACGAATGCTGTAACGTGATTTAAAAATTAATTTGTCAAACAAGGAGAGGACGACAAGCTTGCATTTTCTGGTCATATCGTATAGTTTTATCGAAATGTTTCTCTCAATCCAAGACACGTTAATATAAAATAATCAATTTCAATGAAACTCTGATGAGATGAAATTATGCACAAATTAATTTTTATTTTATTTTCCAGATACGTTTCTCGCGGAAGACCTTCAAGTGAAGAGCTTGAGAGTCGTTTATCAGTTATTAACAGAGCGGAAGACCTTCAAGTGGATAGGTCGAGAGTCGTTTATCAGTTATTAACAGAGATAAGGAATAATAATTCATTGCTTCGTATTACTTGGCAACTTTTCAGGTTGGACGAGAGTGATGGTTCCGCCATTTTATTGTAAACGAAACAAGATGGAAAAGAGGATATAGATCACGTTAAGATGTAATGTTAGCATTGTTTGTGTTTTAAATACCCCCATTTGTAACTTCAGCACATAACAAGTTAAATTATTATTGACGAGTCCTAACAGAAATTATGGTTAGTGTAAAATTTTCATTTTCTAAAGTTAGGGACTTCTTGTGGTCAATATTTGTATACTTTTAGTTTACTCTGATGTATTGCTGAAAAACCCGTGGGCCTAACGCCCACGTTTACACGGCCGCTATAATGCAAACTTAATTTATTTAATCAAGTTACTAACAGTAATTAGTCATCATTATCAAGTGTCGTGCTTTGTCCCTCTACCTTTCCCGGTCCCAGACACTTGTGGTTACACCAGTCACCCTCTCTTTGTGTAACTAGGTTGTTAAAGTGTACAGGATCTTCTCTACCTCTATTTCTTTTCCCCACACATTTCCCAGTTGTTACCAAGTGTTCCATCCTTCATGACATGACCAAAGAATGCTGCTTGTCTTTTTCCAACTGTTGTTATCAATGTTCTTTGTTTGTTGTTGAACTTTTTCAGTTGTTTTCCGGTCTTTGTAAGAAAGCCTAATCATTCTACGCAGGAACCACATAATGAGTCTACTTATTTACGTGCTGTAATGTAAATCAATGCCAAATTTGGGTTTCGAAAATCCCGTAAAATTGTTTTCATTAAATACCCTGGTTCCCCAAGGGGTTGGTTGAAAAGTTTTATATTTGTGCAAACCTCTGGGCCGAGATTATTTCTCGCATGAAAATGGCGAGTCGAGCTGTGGTCTAGGAAAGAGTGTTATCGGTAGTTTTATAATGGACTGAAGTCGTGGATTTTTGTTTTGTGATTGATTGAAATGTTTAATTTGCCATCCGTTGTAAGCGACAGCGTTATGCAGAGAAAATAAATTCAGTGTTTCAAAATTGTTTAGTTCACTTAAAAATGGATGAAATTTAATACTTGTTCCTTCGAATTGCACGAGGCAACTCCAGCAACATCATCAATGTAATGAAGATAAAGGATAGGGGAAAGAATTAGAGTAATTGACAGACATTTGTTTTTCTGTGTATCCAACAAACGATGGTCCCCCTTGTGGGACAGCAGATAGTCCAATGTGGCATTGCTCCACAGAAAATAATAACAACCCATCTTATGTTTCTCTGGCCACCCCTTTAACTTGTTTGTGTAACTTATTATAAAAGAAGAATGACAGTACTTCAACTTGCTTAATTTATTGTATTATATAGGAGGAACAGGGTATATATTCGAACCATAAATAATAAGAAGAAGAACAAGGACAAAACCCTTGGTAGACACTTTAACCAACCCACACATTCATTCGGACACTTTAGAAAAATTGATCTTCGTTACGCATCCAAAACTAAAACAGAAAAGACCTGGAATAAACTAATTTATCGTCATCTTTGTAGCCTGAAACAACAGCGGTAAATCTGACGATTTACAAATTATGACGCTAGGAATCGGGTATGGACACTCGTGGTTGGCGCAACTTTTGTGAAATAACGAACGAACAAAGTGAATGAAAAGTTTTTCTCTGTTATATTTGTGATGAATTTTACCATGTCAAGTTTTATTAAAGAAACTATCCAACAATATGTTTCATTATTTTATTTTTATCACTGTTAAGGAGTAACAAACTTTTACAAATTTATAAGATGCGTTATAAGGATTGGGTGAACTTAGTATGTCGCCTCCTGGTGGCTCTGTGGTAAGTTTGACAGTAATTCGAGGTTCGATCCTCCAGTGGTCACAGCGCATACAGCTCATTGTGCGTTCACTTTTGTGCTTAAACAAATCAAGATTAAAATTGCAGGTTTGATCCTTCAGGTGGGCACAGTGCAGACAGCTCATTGTGCTGCTTTGCGATTAAACAAATCATGTATAAAAACCATAGTTTTGATCATTCCGATGGGCACAGGGCAGACAGCCCATTGTATTGCTTTGCACTTAAACAAGTCAAGCAAACTGAAGTATGTACACCGTTCAAATAATCGACCACGTTTAGTTAACACTTACTCAGTGAATTACAACTAGAATATTCTTCGAAGTGACACCAAGACTAGTTCTGAGTTAGGAACCAGGACTGAAACAAGACGCCAACCTTGGTAAAAAAACTGTGACCTTTATAGCGTTGATATTTGATCGGTTTGTTGCTGGGGCAACACAATGTGTAACATTTCTCAGGATAACTAAACCCAACTATTAGTTGGCACGTTCACTATAGAGCGTGGTTCTTGTGCCCGTAAAGTTTAATACGCGCGTTCCTTGTAGATGTAGAACGGACAGTTTTCAGTTGTTTCTAAAGTAAAGAAACGTTCCAAGGTACTTGTTGGTAGACGCAGAAATTATGTGGGACTTGTTGCTTTGGTTCTTAATTTACCAACAAAAAAAACAACTATTTAGGGTAGAACAGTACGTTGCGACCTCTAACGTCATTTATCACAATCTCAAGTCCACAGGCTTGGCCCACGTGATCATTACTACCAGAAGCAATGAAATAACGAACGGGGAAACGTACGTAGGGACAAACCTTCAACAGAACTTAAGAAGAAATATTTCACCGCCGTGATCGTCTAGTGGTTAGGACATTGCGTTGTGGCCGCAATAACCCAGGTTCGAATCCTGGTCACGGCAAATTTCATTTTGTTGTCAATTTTCCTAGCTAATAGAGTGGAAATAACATTAACGAATGTTGTAACGTGATTTAAAAAATAATTTGTCAAACAAGGAGAGGACGACAATCTTGCATTTTCTGGTCATATCGTAAAGTTTTACCGAATTGTTAAATATTTTATTATATCTATTCATTAGATATATTAATCTTGAATTAAATGAACGTCTTGTAAAACCTCCGAATTATGAGTCTGCATTTCTATCAACTTGATAATACATCGACATCAGCGAAAATAAAAAATATTATCTGTTTGACTTCAAATACTTTTGTAAATTAGATTTTGGTTTGTTTTTGACTTTGTGTTTGAAAATCAACTGCTATAACCTTTTTGTTATAGTATTTTGACACTTGTGTATAAAGTTCAAATCATAAATAATATTCAACGTTAAACTGGTACACAATTAAAAACATTTTATTTAGGCCTATCTATGGCCTTCAAAAAAGTTGACGACTCTACATGTTTCGACGTTACATCCTGAGGATGACGTTGTGTGGGGTGCGCGTATACCTGATTCGATTTTATTATTCATCAGAATCTGAATCTCTGGCAGGATAAGAGTAAAGTAAGCTATGACAGGATAAGAGTAAAGTAAGCTATGTCAGGATAAGAGTAAAGTAAGCTATGGCAGGATAAGAGTAAAGAAAGCTATGACAGGATAAGAGTAAAGTAAGCTATGGCAGGATAAGAGTAAAGTAAGCTATGAGACTTTGGGCGTGTTCAAATTCACCAATCGAAGAGAGAGGTCTGACGTCCTGAGTCAAAAACTGTAATTAGATCTCAAATTGGTCAAGATATGACGAAGCTATGAGCTAGAAGTTTGTACTTTAAAAAACTCGGAGTCATTCTATGAGCCGCTATAAAAAAAACAAAGGAGGGGAATGGATAGCTACGAACCTGGAGGAAAGTCTGATGTTTTAAACGCTACAAACCTATTGAACTCTACCCACTTTTTTTTTTTTTAGAAGTGTGGTAAGCCTAGTTTATTTTACTTCCTGGCTTCTAACGTACACGTTAGAAACGCAAACCTTATTTCTAATTATCTATACATTCCAACGAGATAAAAGAAATTGGATGGTCCATGATTTATTAGTCTTGGTCGAGTATTCCGGCCAGACAGAAGAAATAAAATGGACCATGATTTATTAGTCTTGGTCAAGTATTCCGGCCAGACAGAAGAAATAAAATGGTCCATGATTTATTAGTCTTGGTCAAGTATTCCGGCCAGACAGAAGAAATAAAATGAAAGTATTTGTCAAAGTTCGACTAGTGTTTCGGCAAAACGGGTTGTTGTTGAATTTCGCGCAAAACTACTCGGGGCTATTTGCGCTAACCCTTCCTAGGTTACAAGTGGCAGATTAGAGAAAAAGGCAGCTTGTCAACACCACCCACCGCCAACTCTTTACACACGAATTGTGGGATTGACCGTCACATTATAACGCCAACACAGCTTAAAGGACAAGCATGTTTCGATCCCGCGAATGTAGCATGACGTGTCAAATTACTTGTCACAGTCAGACAGATAACGGAAGAAATATACTGGACCGTGATTTATAAAATTCTACTGTATATCTGAACCGGTTTGTTCTTTCTCCTTTGGCTTAGTAGCATAGGCCGAGAAAACAGGGGGCACGTGCCCCCAATCGTAACCCGTTAGCGAAGTGCCGCTTTGAATAGGAAAATAGACTTGTATATAACCATTATGAAAAGTCTCTTACAAGTTTTGAATTCAGTGATCATGGTTAACACAGCAAATAAGGTGCCCCCCAATCGTCGCCCTCCCTCCACCCCCAAATATGCTCCGCCAACTATGTTCATTAGACAATTTGCTGCCGGATTTTTAAAACCAGACCATCATCTCAAACTATTTGACAATAAAAACTAATCAGTATTTATAAAATCATATTTTTTTCTATTTCTTCTAAACCAGGATGTCGGTGGTTCGTCCAGATCGTCGATGAAGTCGTCTCCCTTCCACAGAACTCTGCCATTCTTATTAACGTCGTGTGTCGTATCTTTATTTCCAACCTAAACGTACAGAGACCTCTATGATTCATGTATAGCCTTCTACAAATGATCAGCGGAAATCAAATTAGCGAGCAGTACCCGCCGCAAAAGGACTTTCTCTAGTTTTTGAATCAAATGACATGATATATTAGTTAACTTTTATAGTGCATATTGGCGTTTAAAAGACATTTTAATACTAGTAATAACCATCTTATTAGCAACAATGTGGTAGTCAGGATTGTTAATAACTTTCTTATTAGCAACAATGTGGTAGTCAGGATTGTTAATAACCATCTTATTAGCAACAATGTGGTAGTCAGGATTGTTAATAACTTTCTTATTAGCAACAATGTGTTAGTAGGATCGTTAATAACCATCTTATTATCAACAATGTGGTAGTCAGGATCGTTAATAACCGTCTTATTAGCAACAATGTGGTAGTCAGGATTGTTAATAACTTTCTTATTAGTAGTTATTAACTGAGTAACTCTAGCTCAGTTGGTAGAGCACTCCGTTTGGTTTTATCAGGAAATGTAAAAAATTGGATTGTAACAATGATATTCTGTTTACAATTAACCCTAGATTTATCAATGTTGTACGTCATGAGATTTTCAAATATATTTTAGGACACTATTTATGCACCAAAATGCTTGTGGTTTCGTGACTTTGTTAGTTCCAGCATGCAGGTCACAGAAAAAAAATAAAGCAAAACTTACCATAAGTATGGCAGATAATCTTACTAATTACTGATGGAGTTCGTTTTTTTTTTTGTATTCTACTTAGAAAATGAACGATTTCTCCCAAGTTTTTGGGGTCAGTTGCTTACATCCCATACGTGGACTCTAACACTAGTTTAAAAACAAGACGGTACTTTGTGGGTAAAAGATTTTACAACTTTAATTTGATAGTTATAGTTATCTATTTCCAAAGATTACTCCAATGTAACACAAGTAGATACACTTCGAGATTTTTCACGGTATCCAGTGAAACTTTACTAATATGGCCGTTCGTAAATTTGTGTGAACTCTTATGAAGAAAAAGAAAATGTCAAGATTCCTTAATATCTTTACATGTCTAAATATTGACCTAAACACGAAAGTAGGGAAACTAGAAATAAAATTGCACCGTGGAATCGTGTTTCGACAAGTGTACGAGGTTTCGCTTACATCAATCCCCCCCCCCCCCTCAACACTAGACCGATAGCAAGTTAATGACCTGTACTGCAGAGACTTAGGTTTCAAAGTTACAACACAGTGTAAGGTTAGTATAGGCCTAACTCTGTTATAATTTACTTACAAAAGACTGAAATAATTCGTTCAACTGTCACAGGAAAAGTGTACACATTACGAGAACATGTCTACGATATTCCTTGCTTCAAGGATAAGGCACGTTTGTTGTTGTTTTTTGTGCAAACAAGAGTTATCTTCTCAAGTCATTCTTTATTTCGAACTGATAGACAAGAAACAAGGCTGTTAGTCAACAGTACCCACCGCCATCAACTTATGGACTCTTGCATGACCAAATAGTGGGATTCGACTGCCACATTTATAACGCACCAATGTCTCCAAAATGAGTAATTTTGTGATTATTTACTGTTAATATCAAGAAAAGTTATTCCAAAATTATATCTTAGCCCTTTATTTAAAACACTGTTCCATTATAACCATTCCTGTCAACGCCCGCCACTTCCATCTTACACAGTCAAGACGTTTATTCGGATTACGACAGCATTTAAGTTGTTTATATACAGTCTACCAATTTACACACATTTCTTTAAAATAAATTACATCGCTAGATGAGTGTTTTATTAAATAATATAGATTCAAGTGTTTGCTACATCCAATTGTAATATGGGTTTCATTGTTTAGTACACCTGCTGTAATATGGGTTTGAGTGTTTAGTACATCCTGTTCTAATATGGGTTTAAGTGTTTAGTACAACTTGTTGTAATATGGGTTTCACTGTTTAGTACAACTTGTAATATGGGTTTCACTGTTTAGTACATCCTGTTGTATTATGGGTTTGAGTGTTTAGTACATCCTGTTGTAATATAGCTTTGAGTGTTTACTACATCCAGCGGTCCGTAGACTGCGATTCGAGCGCCCTAACCATGTGGCCCAGTGTATTTAGAAAACCATACTGTAGTGTGTTTATTACGTCATACTCCAGCGCTGTACGTTCAACAGTATATAAATATTGTAAACTTGATATAAGGGGAAAATAATCTACGATTTTATTGAATATGACACGGTGAACAATCATGTAATTTATTACGGTATTATCAAAATGTTGACAATGTAACAGAACGAATACTACATCACATTAATATATACCTACCATGAACTAAAAGTTTAGTTATTAAAAAAACATTCGTTTTGACACTACGACAATCAGTTTTCCAACCCGAATAATGAAGATGTACGTATAGTAAAATAGTTGTAAGAATTAAACTTTGAGATAGTCACTTGCTAATGTCATTAGTTGATGACATCACCTTGAATGCGATTAAAAATTTTCCCGAAATTTTACAGTGGTGCCATCTTTTGATATTTTATAGAATTACGGCTATCAGTATTGTTGCTCACTGTCCCCGATCGTTAAACAGAGTCAATTATAATGGTATTTAATACTTCATAATTGCCAAAGAATAACGTACTATTTTATCGTACAATTTCGCGTTTTACATAATGACTAAATCTCTAACAGTGTCATGTTTTAAATTAGCATAACTAATAATTATGATGGCAACCAGTCAACAGCATCCATCGACAACTTTTGGGCTACTTGATTAGTTATAGCGCAATCATGACCTAAATGCGAGTTTTTAAGGCAACGGGACGCGAGCCATAAACCCCCAGATTCACAGTAGGGCGCACTTACAACAGCCCACGTCTGGCCTTGTATGGCAGAGATTCTCTTTACTTTATAAATATAAATATGTTGAAGGTCAAGTTTCCATACTGAAAATAATTTACCATCAATGTCTCATTTGCTTAGTAAGCATATTGATGCTTACAGCATGTAAGTGTAAAAGTAGTCGATAAGTTCGTTGATACAACAAAAAAAACAGCAGAACTCCTAACTCTTCTTGTAAATACACACACATATATTAAATTTTTGTATAAATGTGGAAATGTGTGATTTTATTTTTAAACCAAAGAACAAAGTAACTTATAGTAATAACCGTTTCTCTTCTGAGGTGTGGACATCTGATTTACCAACTTACATGATACTTTTGATAACTTTCATGTAACCCAGTTCCAAAGAAATAATTAGAAACAATACGTTAAATATTGAGTTCATTTTACAGCACAAATAGAAAGATAACTGTACCATCAAAATACTACACTATTATCACATCCATATTTACAGAGATGTATCGAACATCTTCCTAGCTGAGTTCCTCCTCTATATTCCCTTCATCTTTTGACTGTTCGTGGACGAGAACGTACTCTCTTGTGCTGAACCCAAATTTGATAACATCTTTCTCCATTAATTCTACGTACCTTCGAGGTTCAATTTTATTGTTGTTTACAAAGGTTCCATTGGCAGAGTCCAAGTCAATAATGTAGGGTCGAATTCTTTTTCCAACAGTTCCATCCTCCCTCTCAAAGTCCACTAACCTGAACTGAAGCACCGCTTGTTGCTTGGAGCAAGAAGGATGATCCGTAGGAATGTCGGCCACAAGACGAGACCTTCCAAAGAGAAAAGCACTCTGGCGATGAAGAGCAATATGTGGTAAAGACTGGTCTCCTTTGAATGGATACAAACGCCACCTCTTCTTCGGCTTTCTAGCTTCAGACGGCTCGTTGTACTTGACTACAATGCCGTTATAAGTGTTGGTATCTTCAGCCAATTTTCCTGACAGTCCAAAGTTGGGTTTTTCTTTTTTTACATTTGTAGAAACATTTCTCTCATTGTCCTGTTTTCCCCACTTATGTCCTTCTTCCGATTTCCGTTTTCTATCTTCAATTCTACGTCTGTCATTTCTTCTTCGAGCATAGTAGTCGTCATCTTCATCTTCTGGTTCCTGCTTGATTTGTCGGTTGGGATCATAAACTTCGTTTCTGGAATTAAAATGTCCAAAATACTGATATCAAAACTGAAAACCTACTATGAGATTGTACTTAGTTTTTCATGTTAACTTGTTTATCAAGTTTATTACAACAACCTATCAAAAGTACACAAGTTATTTTACCAGAACAGTAAGCTTTTTTACCCTTTTATATATTGATAAAAAACTTTCACAACTAAATTTAAAATGGAAAAATACACCGAATATTTTTTCTATTTAATTCTGGTCTTACCAGGTGGTTTTAGAATATACTTCTTTTAATTTTTCAAAAATTGGAATTAATGATTTTTCTCCTAGTGGTCATATTTAAGTTTTCAAAGTTAACATATCTACTAAAATGAAAATATCTAAATAACAAAACAAACGTTGAATAGAACTCAGCATTCATCCTTTGAAAAGTGTGTCCAAGCTGTTGAAAATAATTTTAATTTCACTTCATAGAATAAAAAAATCAGAAAAAATATATATTTATAGCTCATTCAAATCAAAGATTATTTTCCTAAGCAATTTCATACTTCAAACCTCCCTCTCAATAAGTTACCCAGTTTATTAATGGGGGTATAAAGTATTAAACATTGTATTCTTCACTGGTATTAAAGAACATTTTGGTATCAAATGATCTAGATCAGTGGTTCTCAAAGTTTACTAACACGAAGACCCTTTTAAATTATTTCATGTACTTCCAAACTTAGTGAAGTTTTTTGTCCAGAAAAAAGACGATTCTGTGTACATGAAAAGCTGAATTCCAAAATCAAATGTTTTAATTCATATAAGTTTAATTTTATGAAAAATACTTTTTATTCTATAAATCATATTTTTGTAAATATCTTTATGAAATGTCAGACATGTCTCACGGACTCCCTGGTACTTTGACAGACGACCCCAGTTTGAGAAATGCCGATCCAAATATACCGGCAAGCATGCCTTACACGTTCAAAGAGTCAGCCAAATGGGTGATAGAGTTGAAGAAAAAAAAAGCCCGTTGATTGCTAAATCAAGAATGAGCTGTGCCCTTACTACTGTTCATATTAAACAAATTTTAATTAAGCAGTCATTAATATAGAAATATTATTTATTAAACAAAAAATCTCAAACTTTATCGGTCATTTAATAATACGTCCAGTCTCTCACCTGGTCCTTCTACTGTGTTGAAAGGGGTCCAGCTTCTCTCTGTCCGTGTTTCTACTGTATACGTCACCATCGGTTCCATGTTTGTCTCTTTTTTGAGTATGATACTTTTGTTCGTTTTCCCCTTTATGTCTTTTTCTCTTCCTTTCTTCCAGATCATCAATATCGCTCTCTCGCTTTACAACATCCCTTTTATTATTTCTATCTTTCTCAGAATGATGATGAATTTGGTCATCACTAGAATACCATTCTCTCTGATCATATCTCTCTCTCTTTGTATGTTGTTTCTGGTAATCATTAAATTCTTTATCACCATGGTGTTCCTTATTTTTCTTTTCTTTTCCCCTCCCTTGAATGTGGTCACTGACTACACGTTCTAACTCTTGTGCTCGACGATGATGGTGATGATGCCGCATTTTGGCCATTTATTCTATGCTATCTGACCGATTCCCCTAGTATATAAAAAATAAACAAAAGGGTACAATACATAAATAAATTTAATACAACAAAACAAAATGTCTTGAACAATCCTTACATTCACAGACTAATTACAATTTAGTTCATATTTGACAAGTTAAATTCGTTAAGGGTTGAAATTAATATTTTTAAGTTATAGCTTCTTTAATACATATAATTTAAGGATAACAAGGGACCTACTAGTCCCCGCCTGTATGTGCTCCACCATTTCCGTATTCATGGCGTGTT
>NW_013668085.1:35272-56538 GCF_000517525.1 Limulus polyphemus
TGATGACTAGTCCATCCCATCCACTATACTAAATCACCCAAAGCCAACCCTTATCATTCAAATATTTATCAAGCCTCCTCTTAAACTCCCTTAAATTAACTGTATGTACTACATCTGAAGGCAATCTATTCCAAAAACAAATCACCCTGTTAGAAAAATAAAGTTGTCTTAGTTGAAGATGACTTCTAGCCTGCCAGAATATACGTGTCCTCTAGTTTTATCATCTCACCAATAAATATGAAAAAAGATGATGCATTAACACTCAATCAGATCCCCTCTAACTCTTCTTTTTTCAAGAGAAAACAATTTCAGAAATCTTAACCTGTCCTCGTAAGACAACTTTCGTATCTCAGGTATCATCCTTGTAGCCTTCCCCTGAATCCTTTCAAACAATTCAATATCCTTTCTAAGGTAAGGAGCCCACGACTGAATATAACATAGCCTAACCAGTGACCTATACAATGATAATATAATCTCTTTAGGCTTGTATTCAATATTTCTGTAGATACAATGTAAAGTCCAGTTTGTCCTGCCTCTAGCAACACTACATTACTTGTAGGACTGATCATCTGAGTTAATATACAAAAGATCAGAAAATCACAGACAACTCACTTTGATGTTCTAGCACCAAACATGATAACAAATTATTGGAAATTAATGACACAGACACTTTTTTTTAGTGTGCTATAATTTTGTTTATATAAATATGACAAAAAAGAATTTTGGTACTTCAATTTTTGGATATTTAGTAACAACCACACTAAGTTTTAATTTCTATTTAAAGCTTAGAGGCTGGAAAACTCTGGGAGAAGTTGATTTTTAAACAACCTTGTGTGATTGGGAAAGTTTGAGATTATAGGCCTAATACGTGCCTCTGTAAAACTAGTGTTCATGAAATCTTAGTACATCTCAACTGAATTGAGGTCTTATATCACGAGACAGTTTAGCTGATAAAATATCTTTAAAAATTTTTTTTAGTCCAAAACACCAGTTGTTTCAGTTTTTTAGTAAAGTAAAAAATTTAAGAAAAATGTGTTAAAGTTGGTTTGTTCCAATGAGCATGATGACATGCAAAACTTGCATAATGAAATCTACTTAAACAAATATTCCCAATAATTGTAATGATCCAATTTTTTAAAATGACATGCCGTGCACACAAAAAAAAAGCCACAGGATAACGTTTTTTTTTATATCTAAAATTTTCTTACATTGCTAAATGTAGAGTTGAGTACTTAGTGGAATAAGCTAACTGATAAATTACTGGTTTCCTTAATTTATTACATTCAACTAATCTCTCACAAGACTAATTTTCCTATTTTCAGTCTGTTTGTTTTTTTAAGACATTTTCAAATTACCTTCAATTCAAATGTGATAAATAACTTCAGGTGCAACAACTTAGGATTAAGTTACTTTTCTTAATCCTAAACTGTTGTACATGAAAATGTATCATACATGCAACATAGTACGAGTTTGTTTGTTTTGAATTTCACACAAAGCTACAAAAGCTATCTGTGCTAACATAGTACGAAAGCTGTAAGCAGACGAAAATACAATTAATATCATACTGCAAGTTTCTCCATACAAAGTTTCACAAGACCACTCTATTTAAGCTACTGATTTTTTTTAAATGAAAATAAACATTCCTTTATGATATTAATTGCAAGTCAGAGATATACTAAACATACTAATGACTAGTGTCAGTGATATTACTATTAGACAGAGGTTAACACAAGTTAAGTATCCTTAGTTCTAAGGAATGGGCTTACGATTCGATACAAACACAATTACATCTAGGTTATCAATCATGTGTACACTTTAAGAGATAATCTGGGGATTAATGGAAATTGGTAACTGATTAATTTGTCAAAATTATTAAGCAATTACAATAAATTATGTCACACGACATGGATCGTTGGAAAAATTAAAAACTGTAATAATCTGATACACTAATTTTGATTAGTTGATTATTACCATGACATTAATCAATCTAATTATAATTTCAATTAACTAATTAACTTATGGGGCATTAATCAATGCTCATAGGTAATCAATTATATTGATTAGATTTCAAATCACTGGGCCACCAAATTAATCAAAAAATAATAATAATGGAAAAATCATAATGGTATTATTTCAATTGGTTTGATAGTTATAATAATCAAAAATGCCAATAATCTGAAACAATCACTTTGATTAATTGATTATTCTAAACGACAGTTATTGATGTTTCAAGGTAAGCGACACAGAAAACTTAAGAGTGGGGGCTGAAGTACAAGCTTACATGTGTATATAAGTAGAGACAATATATCTGGTAAGGCTGGATGATTAGTTAAATTACTAACTGATTAATTGGTAGGCTCATTAATCGATTAAATTCAACTAATAGATTATTCTCGCAAGACTTGAATGGTTGGAATAATCAAAAATAGTAATAATTGAAAACAATAATTTTGGTTTGTTGATTATTTTCATGAGTCCTGATACTAACTGATAAAACAAACTTGAATTAATCGAAAATAAAAATGAGAACTCCTAATTGCAATATTTTCAAATTTTCCATAATTGGAATAACTGAAAACAGTAATAATTTGAAAAACTAACTTTGGTTAGTTGACTATTTGGGACATTAATGAATTTACTTATAATCTTAATTAATCAGTTATTTATGTGAAACTAATTGATGCTTATAAGTCGTTGATAACATCCTGATAGTTTGTTGGAAAGAAAGAAAGTAACAAACAGCAGATACAATGTCTTCTGTTACAGATACACATCACAAAAAAGTTGTGACTCAGTTCACAGGCAAAGATAAATAAATTTAACTGAATATTCAAATCATTAGCATGCAACATCACTTACTCAATTACAATTCCATCAACTGTTATGTTGCCTGTTCCAACTTTTAATATTGGCCTATTTAGTTATTTTTGTACCATGAAAAGTGCCTACTTTCAGTACGTGTATTATAGTGACAGATCCCCTGATTTTGAACATTTGTAATAACGTGCATGAAACAACATTTTATAAAACTAATGCTTACTTTACCCATAATTACAAAGTATGTGTAGAAGAAAACACCACCTCTCAGCTCCATCTGACACTTATTTCTTAACGGCTCCATACCACCCTCTCACATTTTCCTAGGCTTTCAGACAAGTAAAAATTTTACATCACCCGTACTACAGGTAAAGCTGCTATTACAAAAAATTCTGAGTTGTGCGTACATAACAGGAAAGTGGTCTATAAGAATTCTACTTTGCTTTAAGGCCAATATTAGTATTTTTGTGTAGATTGCTTGAAAAATACCCATCATATTTATAATAATATTTTTCATAAACTGATACAAATTCAAAGAGGAATATTTCCCAATAACTGCTAATAAGAAACTACAATAAGCCTTTCAAGTATATTTCTACAACATTCTGATACGCTATTAGACTATGTCCTGCAAATCATTTCAAAAACATTATATTTATAGTATTAAGTAAATGTTTATATGTTCAAACTAGGATCCAGTAATTGTTTACTGGATCCTACATATAATTTACTGACAAAACATTCCACTGGTTCATAAATTTTTGGGTGTCTTTCATTCTAGTAATCTCATTACTGAATTACTTTTAACCAAATCTTTATAATATCAACTACAGTTAATCTACAATATCATTATTAGTTGCATAAAACCTGCAAAATGTCAGATAAAAAGCATATGTAGAGTTTTCCCTATTAAAAACGGCTGCCTAAGACAAATTTAGTGCTTATAAGTATAAATCAAATATTGTCATGTACGCATAGCTGCAATAAATACTAGTAATACTTCAGCAAGCAAAATTCAAGGTCCAATGCCATACATCTAACCATGTTGTTCATATATATTACATTTATTAACTTCACATTTTTTGATTAAGTTACAGTCTGTACCCGAAACAATAAACATTGGGGATGAATAATATATATATATATTAATACTATTGAATTTTGCAACTGTGTTAAACTTAAAATTAAAAGTCAAATTATTAAACGTAATCAAAACTTCATAACAAATTTAAGGACGTTTACATTTTTGATAACATGTACTATAAGTTATGACTCACTTTATCTCGATTGGAATAGTTAACAGTTTTGAACCAGGTATCGCCCAATAACGTTACAAATTTAGCTTTTATTTTAAAAGATGGGTAATATTAACAGTTACTGAGTTAGGCCTAAAACTAAACATAAGCATCACAAAACCTAACATTAAGCCTAACGAGACTAATATTACAGAACGATTACCTTAACTTGTTGCATCATGAAAGACACGTCATTATGTCATTAAAATATTGTAAAAACAGAAAACCTAAAACGTTAAATAAAAGAAAAGAAAATTACGTCACATTAGGTACGATTAAAGAAATGTTCAATATAAAAAAAAAGTTAATTTCTTACGTTGTTAGTATATCTCGTGAATGTAAAGGTCCGTTACCCAATTAAAGATAAAAATAGCAGCGCCACTTGTGGTATTTTTTATTAAATAAACTATTTTATACTTTTATACATAAACTATTTTCTGTTTCTTTTTTCCAGAGCAAGAATATTCTAATGTTAACTGTTATAACATATTGTAGGATACATTTAAGATCAGGTTTTCGCTAAAAATCAAATGTTTTTCCTAAAATTTCACTTATAGTTATATATATATATATATATTGTTACTTGAGGGGGAAAATAACTTTTTTCAAAACGCCCTATAAAAGATTTTTCAAACGAATTTCTTTATTTATGGAGAAAAACTGTACATTCAGAAGAAAAGAAAAAAAAATCATAATTCGTTTTGTTTTCATGTAGAGCATTCTTAAATATTATGAGGACCACAAGCTGTCTACCAGTTCAAATTATTTCTAGTTTTCAGTTGTTGTTTTTTATGTGAGCGATTCACCGTAAATCTGTAGAGTACTATTTAATGAGTGCAATAGCATATTCTTACGTCTTCATTATTAATTTATCGTATACGCTAAAACCAGCTTATTGTTCCCAATGTTGCTGTGGTGAAAACAGAGGCGTCGCTAGGTGCTTAGAAAAATCAGGCTCGTGCCCAAAGGAGCACGAATATTCGGCGTTTCGGTTTATATTGATTTCGATTTTACATGACACCAATTGGGGATTCGGGGCATGGGTCCCGTGTACCAGTGCCTAGCGACGCCTTTGGTGAAAAAGAATTAGTAAAAAACATTCTTAGTGACTGGTGTCCTAAACGTGGTGTAGTAAATACTACCGGTGTGCAAAATGTAAATAAAAAATTAACCTCTTTAACTTTCTTACTGAATTAGATCCAGATCAGGGTTAATGGGTTAACATCCTAGCACTAAGGATTTGTATAACTTTAAACAAGGAGTGGATAAAAGCAGTTTATCGCTTTTTCTCGTCTAAAAGGAGACAAATTATTAAAAAAGATTTACTTGAATACATGTTGTTGTTGTTTAAATTAGATACAGTTTAAGTAATTGAAGTCACGTGGGATAAGCACGTGGGGTATCTTTAAAACATACCACTTAAAGTCAGTTTGTATAATTATATACTTTAACTGAAAAAAGACCTTATCGCGCTTTTAAATTCGTCAAATTATATTAGGTTTCTTTGCACATGTTTTTAAAGAAAAACTTTCTATTCAAAGATAGACATCTATTGACTCCCATCCGAACTAAAATGTTTTCTCACATATAACTATTCAATATATTTATCATCTTTCAGATCAGTCTTCTCATTTTTACACTTTTTAACTATTTAATGTAAATATTCGTTAATTGTTAAACATTTGATATTTCATTTGAAATGAACCAAAACATAACTATCAACAAATAGGTGACGAAGATTCTAACCCGCAGATTGCAAGTCGAGCGCCCTAACCACCTGGCCATGCCGGGCCTTTGAAATATCAGAAACGAGAATGCTAGAAATTTAAATTATCATCAACATTTTAGTCCGGATGGAAACCAATAGATGTCGCTATAAAACCATCTATCTTTGAACAGAAAATGTTGTACAAAGAAACCTAATTCCATTTGACGAATTTAGAAGTGCGGTAAGGTCTTTTATTTTTAATTAAAGTATATTATTGTACAAACTGACATTAAATAGTATGTCTTAAAGATGTTTTGAATTTCGCGAAAAGCTACACGAGGGCCATCTGCGATAGCTGTCCCTAATTTAGCAGTGTAAGACTAGAGGGAAGGCAGCTAGTCATCACCACCCACCGCTAACTCTTGAGCTACTCTTTTACCAACAAATAGTGGGGTTAACTGTCACATTATAACGCCCCCACGGCTATCGCAGATAGCTCTCTTGTAGCTTTGCACGAATTTCAAAACAAACAAACAATCCTATATTTCAAACATATATATATTAATGGTTTCTTCCGCATGCTTGAGAACGGAAATGCCATTGAAATGATGCATGTATTGAAGTGTGTGTCACCGCAACAACCGCCAATTCTTGAGTTACTCTAATCGAGTAATTGGAATTTGATCCTCACATAAAACGCGACCGTGGAGTGCAGTTTTATTTTTGTTTGGCAACAACGGATGACGTACCACAAATCTATAAATCCACAGTCCGGCACGCTAGCCAGTAGGCCATGCCGGCCCATTGTATGTTGTAACAAGCCCCATCGATTTGTATGTAAAACAACATTAATATTATATGAGTGTGCGGGTTGATTCGTTAGATTTCGGAGTTGACGAGCCGGCCTCGAATTCGTGCGAAACCGTCAAATTATCGACATTTGTACTATTTAAAGGGTAACTGGTAGGAGTAATTGCAATACTGATAGTATTGCTCTTTAATTATTATTATTATTCTTTTTTTGCATGGTCGACGCGTTATAAAAGATTTTGTTATCGACAAAGTCATAGACCCCAAATCAATTTGTTGTTTAAATAGTTGAGAAAAGTGGGCTTAATTCTAAGATCAAAACTCATTTCATGCATGTTCTTCCATTTTTTTCCCTAATAGGTCAGTGGTAAGTTCCAGGCTTACAACACTAAGATCAGTGGTTCGATTCCATGTGGTGGACAGATCTTAGATAATCAATTCTGCAGCTTTGCGCTAAAATAACAAGTTAACATTTTGTGTATGGTAATAGTCTATAATATACAATAAATGTGGATTTCATGTTTGTTTCGTACGTTTATTAATGCAATGGAAATAGGATTCATTTTATGATTTAATAAGGATGAGTGGTGAAATCCAGCTGCATGTCGGAGAAACAAATTTCTGATTCATTGAATCTAATAAGTATTCTTAAGTTTAAATGAATACTGCTTGTTAATAAAAAAAAAATTAATAATCCCCCCCTCCAGTGACTTAGCGGGGAGGAAAAGGTCAAACGCACCTGACCCTCCCAGGTCTTAAATGACGACGTCCCGATGCTGAGAGAGTGGATTTCAATACCAATAGTAGACACATTACTGATAACCTACTTTGTAGCTTTGCGCTTAACAGCAAAATCTAATTATAATTCTACCCCGTTTAGTTTTGATAAATACGCACTAAACAGTCCCCAGTCAACAGATTTACAACACTAAAATCAGGGGTTCAATAACCCTTGATGGATACAGCAGATAGCCCGATGTGGCTTAGCTATAAGAAAAAAAAACATACACACACTAAACATAGGCGTCATTGTCATGGAGGGCATTCCCCCTCACTTTATCTAGGATAGAATACTCTCATGCATACCCGAGTTACAGAATTTGTCACCCCCACAAACATACTTTTGAAATCAAAGTTACTCCACTGGCACTAAGCCTTTAGAGGCTTAAGCAAAACACTGTTATTGGTGAAGGTTTGTTTGTTTGTAATTAAGCACAAAGCAACACAACGGGCTATCTGTGTTCTGTCCACCACGGGTATCGAAACATGGATTCTAGCGTTGTGAGTCTGCCGACATACCGCTGTGCCACTGGGGGGCATTGGTAAAGGTGAATACATGACTGAGCTTCAGCGGACGAGAATATATGAAACATTTTTTTATTATTATTCAATGTGACATTCATACAAGACATTAAGGATTTGTAAAATACAAATTGTTTAAAATGTTCGTCGTTATTCGTGAATAATACAAGCATAGAAATCTTTAGACTTCTTTTTTTTTTTCGTCAATTACACACTTTACAAGGCCTGCTTATAAACACGTCGGGCCACAATTCTTGTGAAAAGTTGTTTCATATAATAGTGGAGCGAAAGATGGGTTCCTAAAATATCTAAGTTAGTATAAAGGAATTTTTGTATATATATCAGATTATTAACAAAAGCTAATGGCGTCTAATGTCCGAGTTTGGGACATAAATCTTGATATAACTTTATTTCCTTTTTGTAGAAGTACTGTTGTTAGACTGGAGATTATTCAAATAATTAATATTTGAATACTAACCAGAAAACACAAAAGTCTAACAGGTGAAAAGCGTGAGTGAATTATTCCTGATCTTATGTTAATATTGCGATGATATAAATCTACGTTTATGTTTATTGTAACACTGGGAAATGAAAGTAGGCCCAATCATTCTTATTAGTTGGGAAAAGGAACGAAGACTTCAACGATTTCACTTTGACTTTCCGCGGGAGAAACTTCACTTTCATCTGAAGGAATCTGGTTGTTGTTATTCTCGGGTTTTGGAATAAGTTTATCTAGAATGAGCTTTCGAAACATCTTCATTTCCTGAAGAACTTCTTGAGAAGGAAAAGGTTTGATGACTGGTTGTTCTTCTGAACGTGGCGGAAGTTGTTGTGTATTTTGTTCGGTTCTTTCATCATTGCTGCTTTCGTTATATACAAGCACGACGCCTCGTTCTTCTTCCTGTTCTTGGTCTTCTTCAGAACGTAGACCTTCACGGTAAGGCAACTGCTGTTCTTCGTCTGAGGAAGTGGACATGCTTTCCATAGATACTGGAACAGGAATCGGGACAGGGATAAGAACCGGTACTATTTGTTGTTTTGGATACATACCATGTTGTACTGGTTGAGCTATTGAAGACAATGGTTCTGGTAAAAAGTGATGTTCGGCTGGAATGGGCTGGTTCTGCATCACCAGTCGCATTTGTTCTGGTGCACCAAAAAATTGGGGACGTGTTTGGAACTGTTTCATTTGAAGATGTTCATTTTGAGCCATCATGTCAGGAAAGAAAATGGGGGCCACAGGTGGCTGAGAATAGGGAAGGGGAGAAGCAACAGGACTTCTATATCTAAGGTGTTGTTGATAAAAAGGGTGAACACCATACAGCGTTGGCGGTGAAGGGTATGTTTCTGTTTGAGGATTATAAAGAGGTTGTAGTCTTGGATCTCTATATGCTAGAGGTGAGTGCTGAGGGTAGCCCAACAGTAACAATGTTGGATGTAGAGGAGGGAGAGCTGGAGGACCATAATAACTTTGAGCGTAAGGAACTGAAGTATGGATCTGGTCTTGGTAGAGAGAAGCAGGTGGATCTATAGGAGAAGGAGGCTTAACAGAGAAACCGGAATTTACATGAATGGGATGTTTCTGTGACCGAGAAAAGACTAAATTTGGTTGTATGTTGACGTCTGGCCTTCGGATTGATCTTGGCTGAAATTGTGGAGGAAGAAAGGCCATGCTTGGTTTTATTCTATTATCAGGTCTTCTGATAGGCCCTAAATGAACTGGTGAAAATGGTCTGACTTGAGGTTCCTCTGGTGGATTTTTCTCTTCTTCGGTTTCTTTGTCTGATTCTACGACAAGAATTTCATCTTTTTCGTTGGAAGATTGTCCTTCCACCTCCTCATCTATGTCATTACCGATAATCAAAGCACGCCTGATCAATATGGACTCTGCCATTTGAGAAAGTGGAAAGGGCAGAAACTGAAGATCAGATCTAGACTCTGGTTTTAGAGGAAATGGGACAGAAAGTCGCTCTTGTTTAAAACTAGATTTCGAATAAGCTGGGGGGAAACGAAATGGTCTGGGTTTGTCTTCTGGAATAGGTTTTGGTTTTCTGAGAAAAGGATGGAATGGTGATTCCAAGCCCAAAATTTTCCTTAAGTCTTCTTCTTTTGGTCTTCTGTTTTCTGGGATTATAGCCTGTTCTGGGGTTTCCGTTTCTTCGAAAGGTTGGGGTAAAATACCGATTAACGTTTTTTCTTCTTCCACAGTGTCATCCGTATTTGTAACATCTTCTTCAATCTCTTCTTCCTCTTCTTCATCCTCCTCAGTTCTTTCTTCTTCATCATCCTTCTCAGTTCCTTCTTCTTCATCATCCTTCTCAGTTCTTTCTTCTTGTTCAGTCTCTTCTTCTGGGATAATCAGAAGTAATGCCTCATCAGTTTTATCATCATCGTCGTCGTCCTGCTTGGTTTCTTCATTGACTTGGAGTTTTGGGGGCTCAACAACTATTGAAGTACCTTCTAGTGATTCAGCTGTCATGTACTGGTCTTGTTCCCTTGTATTTTCTGATGTTTCGTCCAAAGGATAAGCTAACACATAACCAGAGCTCGTAGAATCTGGGGCAAAGGTTGATAGGATACCTGAATTGCTGGCACTTTGAATCTACAGTAACAAATAAACAAAAATGCCAGATTTTGTAAAAAAGAACCACAGAAACGGTGCTAATAATTATAGATTATTAAATAATTCTTAAGATTTATTACAGATTATATGGAAAGCTTTTCAACAATTTTCTTTTAAATTATGAATGATATAAGCACTGAAACAGAATTGGAAATTTTTAAACTTATTGTTTTGTACAAATAAATTTCTTGAGATAACTGTTTGTAAAAAGAAATGTATTGCGGAAATCAGCATTTTGAATTTTGAAGACACCAGCACCTCTGTAGAGATAAGTCGAGTCACGCGAAAAGTTTTAGGCTATAAATGATTATTAAGTGGCAGAAATTATATCATTCATACACGTGGTGTCACTTAGAAACATGGTTCCTGATTAAGATAGATACTGTAACCTTAAACAATTTTGCCTCTCCTTTAGGAATATGGAAGTAAAATAAATTTTGAATGGAAGTTTTTGGCGTTTTACAAATTTGTAGTGCAAACTGAAGGGATTTAGACATTTTGGCAATAAAGAAAAATAAAGGCCTTTACTCTCCATGAATAAATAAAAAGTTTTTAAAAATTATTATTCTCTTTATTACCAAAAGTTTCTGATGTGTTATTTCAAACAACTAAAACCTGTAGTATGTATGAAATAACTCGTATTGAGAATTTATTATTTGGAACGTATATCAAAATACAGGCTTAATATCAATAGTTTAAAAAAGGTTAATTTATATTTATTAACTATTGGTTTCACCAAAAGATGGCAGCACGTACCAATGTTTCTACAGCGTCATCCCTCTCATCTGCCTTCACTACGACTAGTGAACCTGAAAAAAACGGTATAAATATTATTTATCAATCTATTAGCAGTAATCATTTAACATAGTTGATTTAGTAAAATATGCAAATTTGGGACTTTAACAGTCTTCCTAACTAAGAAATGTTGCACTGACGCTTACTAAAACCTGCTGAAAAGTAAGCTTGCCACGTAGATGCGAATTTGTGGTTTGTTTTTGATATTCGACAAGCTACACAAGAGCTATCTGCGCTAACCGTCTATAATTTTCAAAAGATAGGCCAGAAGGAAGGAAGCTAGTGAACAGCACACACCGCCAACTATTGGGCTACTCTAATCGAATAGCGGTATTTCACCATCACTATTAAAGCTCACTCAAGATCCAAAAGTACGGAATGCGGTCTTATGGCAACGGGACGCGAGCCATGAACTCTCGGATACATAATCTGGCACACCAAAAAATAGGCTACGACTGGCATAAATAAAAATATTCAGGATAACAACCGAAAAGGAAATACTTAATTTTTATGAACCAACAAACTAGAAAGCTAAACCAATAACGATTATATAACAGTGGATCATTAGCCAGATATTATCGTTGATAATGATATTTTCGGCTGTAATCCTAATAATATCTATGTTCGAGCAGCTTCACTTCTCTTTTTTCGTTGAATTTCGCGCAAAGCTACTCAAGGACTATCTGCGCTAGCCATCCGACTACACTTCTAAGACATTCTAATAACACATTCACGGCTCCAGAGTTAGTACTCTCGATTTTTTTATTTTTTGACGATATCGTGACGCGAACCATGAATCTAGAGATCCATAGTACGGCACGCTAACCACTGTGCCTTTCTCAGCCCGTCCAGTTTAGAATACTAAGGTTAGTCCTAAACCCACGCACTAAAACAAAAATGCAGAATTTTCATATTGATTATATTTCTAAAGCACTATCTCACGCATTCATTCTGAGAATAGGTAATTAATCCCCTTTGTGGATTTTTAACACGCTAAGATTGAGAATTGGTTTCTGTTAAAGGTGTAGTAAATGAAGTGTACATATGTATCTTTATTCTGAATTTATACCTATCCAGGAGTTTAAATGCTTCTATTTATTCTTATGATTAACATTATAAAATGTTCCCATTAAATTCTTTCACGGCGTTGCAAGAGACACGATTTTATTCCAGAAATCGATCAGCATTGAAAGTGTCAAAAACTTGAAATACGCACTACTTCTTTTTATGGGCAAGTAATAAATTAATGAGGCTAAAAGTGTTATAAATGTGACCCGTATCAATACATGCACATACAATCCACATCTATGGTTATTAATTTCGTTACTGAGGCCTAAAGGTACACAAGCGAGTCTGTTGAAACGCCCTTTACAACAGGCGTTACGTCTTGAAAGTTCAATGCATCGACAAAAATTTGACCTAAACGAATTAGGGAAATTTGCCTTAGGTGTATTTGAAGACGTTCACCCGCGTGGAAGTCAGTTTGGGGGTAAAGTCTTCTTTTAACCTAGAAACATCAATTCATCGGGGTTAATGGCAAGTGAGAGAAAATTCCCGAGAAAACTTTTCCAGGGAGATAGATAAACAGGCAATACAATAGGATGTATCTATCTGTCCGTCCGTTCATTTGTTACTGCTTAATTTCTCAAATATCAATAATAATGAATATCATTAGTTGTTTTATTATATTTTTCTCAACATGTAATCTTCTTAAATTGTCCGGTCAAAGACCCTACGGTACAGGTACAACCGACCTTAATTTTGAGCTACTGAGAACTGACCAATTTTAAGGCAGCCAGTTAGCAGCCCCCGTCGTCACAAGGTCTTTGTCCTGTTTTGAACTGAATAACGAGATTGGCTCTTACTATCAAAACACGCCCATGGGGCTTATTTAGCGGCATGAACTTTCGACCATCCAATCTACATCCAGCCACATTAACCATTTGGTCAAGCTAGATCCATAATATCTCTCTCTCTCTCTCTCTCTCTATATATATATATATATATATATATTTATACATACACACTAAAAGTTAGACCCACTGTAGTTAAAAATTATACTCACCCAAAAACAGGCCAATGAGAACCCAAGGTGTCTTCATGGTCAGAAGTTGAAAGCACGACGGCCGTGCTTTATTCGTTGTATCAAATACGGTTGAGTTGATTCACTCAGTACTGGGGAGAAGGCACGTTTCTAAAGTGTCTTGTTCCTAGTAGGAAATAGTTATTTTCTTAAACATCTAACAAATCTTGGAGTGTAGCTGCCGGATAATCATGTATGGTAATATTTATAACAAGCCTGTATGAGTTGTTATCTTCAGACAAGTTATAACTGGAATATATATCCTTCGTGCAAAATACATAAATATGCGTTTATTCACTCTACAATTGTAAAGTACGTATGTCCTTAAATACTTGTGAATACCAAACTTAAAATAGCGGCGAAAAATAGAATCAGTTAATAATAATCGTTCCAAGTTTAATCCAAACATATTTTATGTCTGGGTATTTTTCAACATATCGAACAAAAATAAATATATACACGTAGAAAATCGCTGGTCATAAAAATATCTAATCAGTAGAGTTAAGGTATCTTCGCTACAACTTGAAAAGCGGAACATCCAGTAAATTTTCGTTATTAACCGCACTAAAATATAATTAAAGTTACTTAAAATATCCAAGATTTAAGAATAATAATTGTGTATGTAAACAATTACCAAGAACTTCTTTACAGAATATAAAAGATTCAAGGAAAATAAGTTTGTATCTAAACCAGTAACATAAATAATTTTTATCAGAACATATAAGATTTAAAGAAAATAATTTTGTATCTAAATTAATACTACAAACTATTTCTAACAGATGTCTCACCTCTCTCGGCAACCAACTTGAAGTTAACAGTTTTGCAATTCAAATCTAGTAGTACTTCTGCAAGGTGTTGAAAGAAAATTTTGACTAAATGTAAAAGGTAACTTATATATTGTAGTTGCTTGTATAACTTCTGTATATTATTTCTCCCTTTGAGTTGTTAGCTCTGTGAAAAATCAGCTCTTAACTGAGGCTTATTCAGGTGAGACAAGCCCTAAAATAAGCCCAACCAAACCTAGTTTTAGCAAGGTCGTTTACTTTAGCCTACGGCTATTTTAGCCTTAAATTGTTAAGAATCGTCAGAGTCTGGTAACCTACATTCAGGCCAGACAAGCGTTTGGCGTGAACAGAAAAAGTCGCATCAGGTGTGCTTGATCCGAAATTATTAAAATATTAGCAGCCTGTATACCTTTGGAGATGCATGCATTATCCAGTTTTCTTCGACGATAACGAAATGTATAAAACAAAACCACACATCGGAAAATTTCCAACTATAAATAGATCTTTGTTAGAACAGGGCGACGAGCCTACTTGGTGTATAACTCTTACGATAGTACGGTCGGCCTCGTTTCAATTGAACGAATTAAATGCTTCCTCAAAAACGACCGACCGTTTCTTGCACAACAGTGGTACTAGTGATGAAAATAGCTTGAATCTGTATCGGTGTTTGTTATAAAGGTCTATAAACCTTATTATTAGTTTCTTTTTTTGTAGGAAATAATGCGTAACTCCCCCCCCCCTCCTCAAATTTCACAAAAATAATAAATAGGTAGGGATTTTAAAATAGCAAATCAGGGCCATTTTCTCTCCTTCCCACTCCCTGTACTACAATAGTTTTAACTGAAAATTTTAAGGTAACAGCTCCTGCAAATTTACCAGAACAAATAATAAGTTTAAAAATGGCAAAGTTTCATTACCAAATACAAATATTGTTTTTTAAACTGAATTTATAAAAGTTCCTGGAGTCAAATTAAAATTTTAACGTTAATTGTAGTTATAGGTTGGTAAAAGAAAATGAGAATAAGTATAACTTTGGTAAAAACTAAACTTTACTGAATTTCAATGGTTTGGTAAGAAAATTAAAGATGTCAGCTTTTTTATTGTTATCAACGCTTCAGTCTAACAAGAGTGGTTGCTAACGAAACGTTTAGAGCTTTAGTAAACGTAATCCGTTCTTGAGTGACTGTTGTGCTGCAGATAAATTAAAACACGTCTGAATGAAAAATTGATTCTGAATTATTTTATGCGTCGTTTCTGGAAGGCACCAAATGTCAATTAGTAAATACCGTGTTACAAAGAAATTAGGCCTAATTAAAAGTCACGATAGTCTGCCAGCTAAAATCTTCCGGTTCCAAATACGTGGGCTTTTTCAATGTAGCAAAACCTAGACTGATTGAATGATCAAGTTGTTATTCATAATGCTAAATTATGAATACATTTGAAAAAACTAAACCGTTGACTGAAACGATCTACGTCATTTAATTACGAAGTATTTGTTGTGTGTCAGGTTTTCAAGTCAATAGCTAATCAATATTTTCTTGGGCTACTCTTCTGACCTAATAGTGGGATTTGACCATCACGTTTATAACGTCAATGGTTCCAAAGTGCACAGTGCGATTTTGCGGTAGTAGAATGCAAACCCCGGACTCTAGGCTTCACAGTCTGACACGCTGACCACTGGCCACACTGACAATGGTATAAATCAAACAAAACTTTAGCTAGTTAATTGCTCGTAAACAAATCATATGTCACTAAAGAATTATCTGATTCATTTTTGTGCTTAGAGTGAATTAACGTATCTTTTTTTTTCTCTCACAACAGTCTTAGAGAAAAGCTTATAAAGAAGTGTTTTGGTTGATAGTTTGATAACTGACAAGTGTGTACTTCATGAACACAACTTTGTAGATAATATTTTTTTTGGGGGTGAAAGGCCTTGTTGGTCTCGATATGGCAGATATTGTGTGGCTGACATATTATTCCTGTTCTTCTTTGCTTTCATTCAGAAGTTTGTAAGAGAGATTTAAGAAGTATATTTTCAAAAAAGGAAAAGGCGCGTGTGAGGCCTAGTGGTTAGCATGCCTAAATGTGAGTCCAAGGTTCGTGTCCCGTTGTTACATAATCGTATCCGGATTATGCGACCTTAGGTGCGTTATAATAAGAGTGACGGTCAAATCCTACTATTTGATTTGAATAACTAAAGAATTAGAATGTCTGACTGTTTAGTGAGATTTGACTGTTCCTCTTATAGCACACCCATGGCCCCCAAAATATGGAGCGTGTTTTTGCGGCAACGGATCTCGAGCTATGAATACTTTAACACACAGTCCGGGCATTTTGTGCTTTTTAATCAAATTCGGGTCAGTGCAATTTGATAATACAGGGTGTCCGAAACGTCTGGAATCACAGGTGTCATATACGTGACTGTCAAACCACGAGAAGGTCGATAAGATCCAAACTCGTTTCGAATTACAAGGACAGCATGTGGAACACATTATATAAAATTCGTTGAAGTGCTTATGGTTCCAGACTTTTTCGGACACCCTGTACATTGGCGCCTGTTACTCATAGGGCTATTTATTATTTTGTTAATTGCAATTATATTGTAGATTTTTAACAGCTCTTCTGGTAAAGGTTATTACATAATTAAAGCATGTGCGAAAATGAATCATTTCAAAGATTAAGAGACTTCATCATACTGACATTTTGCAACTTCCAAAATTGATACAAAACTAACCAAAGGTATTTTTCAAAACTGTAAATTATATATATATATTGAACGAGGAGTTTAAGAAACACTTTAAAGTTTTATATAAAATATTCTTATCGGCCTTTGTTTCTTCGTGTGAAGAGACTAAAGCTATTAACCTAGTAATTTAAACATCTGTCTTAAAATCTTGTTAATAAAAGTATTTTCGTAAGATATACATGTCAATAAATGAATCAGTGGCCGTACTGTACATAGATGTGTGTGTGTGTTTTGAAAGAGGCTGGGTAGGGTACTGTTACACAATGGCACGTTTCTAATTAGGGGAAGTAGACTGTTGCCTAGGGTCTAGCGCCTGTGAAGCATGGATGGACACCTTTTTTGCAATTATGTAGCTTTGATGGGAAAAATAGCAAAAAAGCGAAACCAAATAATATAATAATGATAATGTGATACATTTTATATCAGAATATAACGAGGACAATATTAAAACGCAATGAACTATTAGTATTATTCAGAAATTAAAATTTAGAGAGAAAAATTCATATAAAGCCCCTGCCTTCCGAGGCCTTGCCCCTGACCCTGCTGAAGGAATTTACAGCGCTACCCCAGACTCCCTCCCCCCTTCTACCATCTAATCTTGCTTGCGTCACACATTCGTTTCCGCAATTTGTTTTTACTTCTCAAACATAGGAAGGGGGTGGAAGGACTTCTCCCTGTCTCCCTAGGGCTCCACAAAACCTAAATACTCATCATCCACTTAGTCTTGTAACAAGCTACCCTCGTCATCAGTGTGTGTGTGTGTGTCTATATATATATACATATACTGCTTCGCTCACGAACCTCATCGTCCTCCATTTTGGAAGTTCCCGCGCCTAGAAACACGCCCTTGTGTCTATTTACCGATGTCTTAATATCAAGTTTATTGTCGAATATTCACGTTAAACTTCTTAAGGATGCTATATTATTACAACTGAATTGAAAACAAAGTTGATGACGAAATCACATGTTGATATCTGATTAATCTACACCACCCTCTGGTGATTCGTTCACAAACTGTATGCACGCTCGCGCATCTTTCCATCTATCGGGATTTAGATTGTGAAGACCTGGGAGGTTCAGGTTGACCTCTAGTTTATTTTCGAATATTCACGCTAACCAACTCGAGGATTTGTTTACGCTAGTCATCCCTCATTTTGAAGTGAGGTAACTAGTCAACAACACCCACTCTAGACTGACCGAACAGTGGGATTTGACTGACACACTTATAAGGCACAAATAGCGATTTTCTTTGTGTACGATAACTGGACGCAGATCCACAAGTCGGCAGGCTGGTTATCTGCTAAGTCACGTCCGATTGGCGACAAGGAAATCAATGTTCATCTTCAGACTTTGGAAAAAGAATGACCCAGCGTATTCTGTTCCTTCAGACGAGTCGACGCTATTCCTTTAATACTATTATTAATACATTTACATCCCACTCCGGTAGCCCAGCGGTAAGTCTGAGGGCTTATAATAATAAAAATTTGGTGTCTTTACTCGCGTTGGGCAGAGCACAGATAGTCCATTGTATTGTATAGCTTTTTCAAATAAAGAGTAACAATATTAAATAAATTAACATATCGAGACGAATTCAAAGTGACACAAAGAGCCTAAAACAAAGTTCGTAAACTATCATTGATTATTACCATACACAGACGAGTCAATTAATAAAGATTTCCGGAAATAGAATTAACATAATGCCCTTCACCATTGTGTTTTATGATCAGTTTTCTTTCTTTTTTTTGACAGTGTGTTTCAAGAAAATGGAATCATATCTGAAGTAAACTGTTAAACTAATGGATGCTGCGGTGTGTTATTTTCGGGGTATCTACTTGGAAGACATCGAGCTTAACCTAATACTAATGTGTCGGACTGTGGGACGAGGGTCAGTGGTTCGCGTCCCGTTGACGCAAAACGATCGCGCTTTGCACTTTGTAGATGATAGTGGGTCAGATCTCACTATTTGATGATAGAAACCCATGAATTGGGCCGGCTAGCGCAGATATTTCTTGTACAGTTTTTCGCGAATATCCGAGACAAGCATATACTTTGTCCTTAATTAAGGCGTCAATCAGGAGAGCGGGGTTCTTCTATACCGTTGAAAAAGTCACTGCATAGAAATGAAGGAGAAGAGAGCGTTGAGTTTTATCCTACATTTAAACGTCACTGCATACATTGTTTAAAGTTATTCAACCGAATCTTCGCAAATTGAGTCACAAGAAAATAAAAAAAACAAATTTAAGTAGTGTAGAATAAGATATATTTACAGTGGACAGTTCCAGCATCTGTTCCTGCCTTCAGGGCAGTTGTATATTTAGGTTTGTTTTAGTGGGTTTGATGACAGTGCGTTGACGTGTAACGTTACAGGTCTGAGATTCAACACTTAACAACTGAGGTGACAATCCCAGGAGTTGTGCCGACAGGGGTACTCACCCCTCATGTGGAGACGGACTGCCTCGTAGGAGGTAGAAGAGTTATTTTACTGATGCTACCAGTGGCCCTCTGGCTATATACAGTCCTACTAACTCCCCCTTTTTTTTTGCTTTTTCTAGCTACACCATACGATACTTTGTTTTCCAGCAGTTGCATCTCCTCTGAACATTGATGAAAAAACCTTCCACAGTTGCCACTTTAGCCTAAGTGGTGTGGTGGAGGTTGGTATCCTGCCCGGAGAGATGTGCTGGATTTCATAACAAGCTTGTCAACTTCCTTGTTTAACTCTGTACCTGCATAGCATGTCTGTCATATTCATTGCCGACGACGGTAACTTTTGTTTTTGAAACCAAAGCTTTTTTTTAAGACAGATATAAGTAGATAGAAATGTGACATAAAAATTATTTCATGATGAATTTCTGCTCGTACAATGGTTTGAATAATTAGCTTCTAGAGGCAGGGATGATATCAAATGTTTTAATCAAAGCTGACATCGACAATATGAAGTAAGACTGGAAAATAACCTATACCAGTTATCAGCTTTTATAAGATCTCCTAGCGGACTTATAACGCTAGAAACTGGTTTTTTAATACCCATAATGTAGCTTTGTGCTTAATTACAACCAAACAATCCCCTAGTGGATCTGCGTTAAGTTTACGGACTTACAACGCTAAAATCCAGAGTTCGATTTCCCCATTGTGGACAGAGCGCACATAGCCTATTATGTAGCTTTACGCTAGAAATTATAATAAAACAACCGCAAATAGACAGTGCCACCAACGCAGGCAGTACTGCGTAGCATTAGTGGTTGGTCCCCAGATGGATGGAAGTAATGCATGATGATAACATCACCTGGATGTGGTGACAGATTTTTTTTCTGTGGGGTATAGCGTACATACAACATTCGTAATAATTAAGTACGACCTTTTTTTTTTGGCTCTCTACACAGTTTGGTCCCAAATCCCGCCCATGTATATTAGCATTTATACAATACAGGGGGATCAACCTCCCATCCCCGACTACACGCAATCCTTCCTATGCTATTATATACTCTTTTTATCGGGAAAACCCTAAGGCACACAATAAAGATTATAGTATTTAAAAATACAGTAAGTCTAATGCTATTGTCTTATATTTTTTATATATTTACATTTTCTTATCAAGAAGTAAATGTTTTCCTGAAGGTCAAAGGTCAGAGTAGAATAGCAGTATATTTATTGTTGTCTTTCGACATATTTATCTTATTCCCTAGTGTGTCTATTTAAGGCCCCTATCATTAATTAGTATTACGTATGTATGTCAGAGGGTCAGCAGCAAGTTTACAGACTTGTAACGCTAAAATCCGGAGTTCGGTGGACAGAGCATAAGCAGCTCATTGTGTAGCGTTGCATTAACAAAACAAATGGTATATTAATGATTAAACTTTCGTCAAATTTTAATTGATTTATTGTTTAGTTTTAACTTCAGTGTAGCTGTTATATTTGAATTTGCTATTTGATTTCCAAATTTATTATAACTAGTTCACGCTACTTAATTTGGGTAAATCAAATTAACAAATGAAGTGAGCTGAAACATCATTTTTCGAACATAAAATGTACACTCTGCTATTTCACGTAGTAAGTTGATTGAAAAACAAAACTTATGAAATCAAATAACTGATGTTTCCTTTCCTGAAACATTGAAAAGAGATTAATGGCCCTTACTCAGTGATAATTACATTATGAATTTTAAGGAATGAACTTTGACCAAATGACCCTTGCCTACCAAACTTTACGTTTAAAGTCACGGTAATAACTCCATCAAAGTTAGAATAAATGCAGACTATATATGTATAACACCAAACTCTTGACCGAGTCTGTTATTGTTAC
>NW_013668085.1:57538-63263 GCF_000517525.1 Limulus polyphemus
GTATGTCAGAGGGTCAGCAGCAAGTTTACAGACTTATAACGCTAAAATCCGGAGTTCGGTGGGCAGAGCTCATTGTGTAGCGTTGCATTAACAAAACAAATGGTATATTAATGATTAAACTTTGGTCAAATTTTAATTGATTTATTGTTTAGTTTTAACTTCAGTGTAGCTGTTATATTTTAATTTGCTATTTTGGTAAATCAAATTAACAAATGAAGTGAGCTGAAACATCATTTTTCGAACATAAAATGTACACTCTGCTATTTCACGTAGTAAGTTGATTGAAAAACAAAACTTATTAAATCAAATAACTGATGTTTCCTTTCCTGAAACATTGAAAAGAGATTAATGACCCTTACTCAGTGATCATTACATTATGAATTTTAAGGAATGAACTTTGACCAAATGACCCTTGCCTACCAAACTTTACGTTTAAAGTCACGGTAATAACTCCATATATGTATAACACCAAACTCTTGACCGAGTCTGTTATTGTTACAGCCATTTTAAATGTTGTAGTGTCACTATTTTTTTCTTAACAGTTCTAAACACTCTGACATCACATTCAAAACAATAATAGTTCATGACAGGGGGGTTCCCAAACTTTGCCAACCGGCGGACCCCCTCCCGCTAAAAATAGTTTTTATCATGTGTAACTGGTGTATCATATGTGTATTTTACTACCTTTAATTTGGGATTTATATACATTACTATATTACTTTTATAATGTCTTAGCATTATATTTCATTCGTTACTCTTTCAGTAAATGGTAATTTCATAAATTTGATGTATTACTGCAGACCCCCTTAAGTACTATCGCGCACCCCCAGGGTGCCGCGGACCACAGTATGTGAATCTCTGGTTTATGAGAAATAATCAGGAAAAAAAAATTATAAAATTATTTTTTGTTGAGAAGATAAAATATACAGTAGACAAAGAATTACATACTATATAAGCACACCAACTTGTTCAGACTTACCTGGACTAGAGAATCAAACTAGTTATCATTACAATAAAAACAAAAATCTCAACAGTAAATTTAGGATTAGTAACAATATATATTAAAAGATGGCAGCACTATCTATTCAACAATAGCTTTAAAGATTTTAATTGTTCATATTTTTTGATTAAATTGAAATCATTGTAATTTTTAAAAATTATGAAGGAAAATCAGTTAAATTTTCTTTCACTCTCCAGATTATCTGATAAAACAAGTTCATAATTCACTAAAAATAAGTTTTATGTAAAAAATATAATAAATATCTTATAATTAAAATATATGTTTGTGTTGTGGGAAATTATAATTTAAAATAAAAAATAGTGCCATCTCTCTAAAATACTTGATATGATTTTCTTGTATATATCACAATTTATTACAGCTGGTCCTTTTACTTTAATTTGGCTGTTTTGGTCAGATTATGTTTACCATTATACTTGATCTTATCAAGTGACACTGACCTTACTGACTTTCAATGTTGACCTCATGATCTTTATTTATAGAGAAATCTTAACTTTCAACAGATTAAAATAATTGAAAATAGAAATATCCTATTTCAAGATATTTAAGTCATAGAAGTATACACAGTGACGACTGTATCTTGAGCTCTGCACAAAGCTATACAAGAACTATCTGATCCTAATGTGTTTAATATAACAACACACTGACGTGTGTTTAATGTAACAACACACGCTGACGTGTGTTTCATGTAACAACACACGCTGACACGTGTTTAATGTAACAACACACGCTGACACGTGTTTAATGTAACAACACACGCTGACACGTGTTTAATGTAACAACACACGCTGACACGTGTTTAATGTAATAACACACTGACATGTGTTTTATGTAACAAACACACTGACATGTGTTTTATGTAACAAACACACTGACATGTGTTTTATGTAACAAACACACTGACATGTGTTTAATGTAACAACACACACTGACATGTGTTTAATGTAATAACATACATTGACTAAACGTTCGATGTAACAGTTATCAAAAATCGTGACACACTTTGAAACAATCCAAATACAATTGTTGTATAATTTATTGATTTTCAATGTTGCAAATGTACAGCATTCAAGTTAGCCAGACACTTAAATGTCAAGTTTCTCCTATTTAATACACAAAAGTATACACACACTTTACTACTCTTGGAGAGAGAGAGAAAACAAAAGTCTGAAAGGTGTAATTACTCGCTCAAGGAAACAGATACCAGCTGCTCCCTCGAGTCTAAACACAACATTGTTTTACTAGATAGCACAGTGAAACCGAAGTTTTAAATATGTATTTTTGTCACAGAAATAGAAAATCATATGAAACTTACAACCTATAACAGCAGATTTACAAATGCTTGAAGCGAATTTCATGCAAACTCAGAAATAAGGAAGGAGTATGTACAAACATACACACACACACCCGTATGTGGAATATTTAAGTTATAATCCACTGCTGCTTATAGCTCTTGGAAATACGTACGTAAGTTGGTGACTCATTTAAAAATTCAAATATTCCTTCATGGTGACTTTAAGCAGTTGTGAACACTGTCAAAACAAAGCATAAAATCATAATGTTTCTAAAGCACGGAATGACGAAACAAAGTCCTAAGTCACGGATTGGAACACGTCAGAAAAGTTTGTTTCATTAAATTAGAAATTTTATTCAATAAGCCTGGCTCTGATTCACGAGTTTCTGATCTTGCCTGGAACGTAGTTCCTGTCAATCACTGGATCCTGAAGAAACATGTGTAGACACCGCTCGTTCTGAGCTAGTGGATGACCGGCGACTCTAGAAAACATTTATCTTAATTAGCTGCTACTTGCTACATCAGATTAGAGCTTTATAAACTTTTATTGTCTACACTAGAAAACATCTACCTTAATTAGCTGCTACTTGTGTGTATGACATAGTGATCAGCTAGGTTTACATATTGTTTATACACTTGTGTGTATGACATAGTGATCAGCTAGGTTTACATCATTTTTTATACACTTGTGTGTATGACATAGTGATCAGCTAGGTTTACATCATTTGGCAGTCTATTTATTCCAATTTATATTTTTTTGAAACTAAAAAACCATCTGCTTTGGTCCATTAAACAAGTAACAAATAGTGCAGTTTTATTAATTGTGTTTCTGAGTTTTCCCTAAACTTATTGATAACTTTAAATGAATTTTTTTAACAGAACATATTGTTTAGTAGACAATAAAAGTTTATAAAGCTCTAATCTGATGTAGCAAGTAGCAGCTAATTAAGGTAGATGTTTTCTTGTGTAGACAATAAAAGTTTATAAAGCTCTAATCTCATGCAGCAAGTAGCAGCTAATTAAGGTAGATGTTTTCTTGTGTAGACAATAAAAGTTTATAAAGCTCTAATCTAATGTAGCAAGTGTATAAAAAATCATGTAAACCTAGCTGATCACTATGTCATACACACAAGTGTATAAAAAATCATGTAAACCTAGCTGATCACTTACTCCCTATACAACTTACTTGTTAATAAACATTTCAAGTCCTTTTTTCCTCTCTTCAATGAATTCTTCATCAAATATCCCTTCATCTCCTCTGAAAGGAAGCTGTCTTATCCAAGCTTTGCCTGGTAGAGCTGGAACTACGATCTGAACAACAAATTAATTTACAGAAGAAATATGATGTTACATCTAACATCGTGTTGTTACACCAAATAACACAAGGTTCCCATACTAACATCTTAAACAAAACTTGTAGTTTTTTTAACTGGCAAAATATGTATGTTGCTGTACAATATTTGAGTTTGTACAGATGTTGTAACATGAAATTCCAGGATGCATATGCTAATTTCCACGTTTCTTGAGGCCTGTCATAAAGGTCATAATTCACCAAACATGGCTGCCAGTGGAAAAACGATATCTGATCTTACAAGATTCACAGTAGCTGACACAAAATATCAACAAACCAAATCCAATAAACAAACTTTTTGTTTGCTCATTTTTCTCTTAATTAGGCCAATTATTTCATAGAGATTTTTTAATTGAATCTGAAGTTTCATTACTTATCCAAGACCATGACTCGAAACCACTTACATTTACAAAACAAAAACACTATTAAATGTATAGTACATTGTATTATACCCTTTAATCAAGTATACTAATTTGTAAGTGGCAGTAGACTATGTTAAAGTTGTATTATAGTGAAACACGCATCACTTAAACACATTGTTCTCTCTCACTAAAATAGATGGTTTTAATTTTAAAATATAAAATACTATGTACAAACATCAGCCCCCCCTTGAATTATGTGAGAGAGTTTTCTCAAGTATCACATCATATTTGTACTCTGTTGTTTAAAGAAAGGATTTGTTTGAATAACATGCGAGTATGCTGTGTAATTTCATATTTAATAAAAAATACTGATTAAATTTTTTGCCACAATGAGCAGCTGTTTAAAATAAAGAGCGAACACATGAAAGTTAAAAACTACTATTTTACCTTGCTTTTCCAAAATAAAACTTACCATAACAGAGTTGTAAGAAACTCAACTCACACACGTACATATTCACAAACTTGCTACTACGAGAGGGATAACAAAAGCCGTACTATACAATTTTTATTTTGTTGTATTTCAATAACAATAAAATAATAAACAAATCTAGCTAGATGTTATAGTGAATAAAACTTAAGATATTAATCATTCAGTATTTGTTTTAAAATTTAGTCACAATTATTAACAAAATAGTGATAACATTTTATTACAGAAATTATAAATCCCTAATACTGAAATTTTGATGTAACAATTTTTTTCAATGTGTTCTAAGACTTACATGACAATTTCTAGATGTTTACGTCACATACGGCCTTCTATGTAATGGGAACAAATTTTTTAATTTAAAAGCAGAACTCACCAGCTCTATACATATATACTGACTTAAAACAGATCTTTCAGGAATATCTAATCACAATAATAAACACTGTTGAAATTCATTTGTATACCTTGCTGTCTCTTTCAAGTTCGTTTCTTAACCACTCAAAGTCACTGTAGCGCCTCCTCACACTCAGTTCCTTCATTTTGAAAACAGGCAAGTTTGTCTGGACAATAAAGAAGTCATTATAAGAAACTTTGACCTAATCAACTCAGTTGCATATATACACACATCAGAACTCTAACTTAAAGTTGAATCCAACAAACATGTGAACTGCAAGAAGAAGAATGTGTAAGATCAAAACACATGGGAATCTAGTGTTGATCAGAGCTAGGTTTGTGAATTACCTGGAATATTTCTAACAACCTTCACTACTGACTCGGTGTCTTCATTTAGATATATCCAGTGTCATGAGTTACTCTAATTTACAGTTTTTAATCAAAAGAAACTAAATATTTTACAAAAAACAAACATACAAATTGTTTTCATTGAGAAGGAAACCGTAAAAGTTAGGAATGAGAATTTGAATTCGTTATCAGTGAAATAAGATATCACTAGTAATTCCTGTAAAATGTGATATCACCAGTAATTCCTGTGAAATGTGATATCACTAGTAATTCCTGTGAAATGTGGTAACACTAGTAATTCCTGTGAAATGTGATAACACTAGTAATTCCTGTGAAATGTGATATCACCAGTAATTCCTGTGAAATGTGATATCACTAGTAATTCCTGTGAAATGTGGTAACACTAGTAATTCCTGTGAAATGTGATAACACTAGTAATTCCTGTGAAATGTGATATCACCAGTAATTCCTGTGA